>NC_080064.1:138264434-138564434 GCF_949987535.1 Balaenoptera acutorostrata
TGGACTCAACAGCCCCTATTCACCGCCCAAGAATATATCTGACTAGTAAGAATCTTAAAACCTATGTATTGCTATCTCTCTGTAAGTGAGTCAAGTGGGTGTAAAGCGGCATAAGCACAGCAGTGAAAAGCAGCTAAACCCCATTATAAAAATCACTTACTTTTAAAAACCCGTGAAACAAAGACAGTGAAAGAGAGAGAAATTCTTACCAAATTCGTTCAGGGGCTGTGATGCCACCTGGATTGACCATATCTAGACCCACAGCTGATTGAGACATAAGGGTGGACACTCTTGGGGCTGAGAGGTTTGGTGAGGTTGGGTGAGCAAACGCAGACCCTTTCAAGTAATACTGCGTGCTACCCATCCCATGGGTCCCAAATCTCCAGGTTCAAGGGCATCTTCCTACATCGAAAACATGCATGAGAAACCCAGAAGATGGTACACCGTGTGATCGGGAAAGGTTTCTAAAACGCACCTCATTTCTCATCTCCTTGTGCTCGGGTTCGCCATTCCAGCCGCTCCAATCTCCCTCCTTGGAGAATCAGCACCTTTAACCTCCTGTTCCGTACAGGTTGCAATTTGTCCTGAGGATGAACGGGAAGAGGGGGAACCAATGAGAGACTAGCTCTAGGTGTTGGGACAGGCACAGGTCACTCTATTTTCCCATCAGGAAGAAAAATTCACCAGAGGCTCAGCCTGCCGCCCGGAACCAGAAGAGGGCCTGAAGCAATCCTGCGCTTTTGCGGTCAGCTCCCAAGAAAGCGAGCGGATAAATGGAGCTCAGGGGCACTGCAATTCACAAACCTGCAGAGTTATAAATGATAACTCTCATCCACAAATATATTGAGGGAAGCCAACGAAGAGGATATGAAAGCAAGGCAGAATTGCAGGAAACAGATTTCAGGAGGTAGATTCGAATCGCCTTTAAAGCACAGGAAAAGCGGCAAAACCTCGACAATGATGCCCTTGGCCAAAAAGGGCGTATGCGTTTTTTCCTGAATATATTCAGGAAAAAACGCATACGCCCTTTTTGGCCAACCAAGCAACCTGGAAAGGCAAATCAGCGCTACAAAGAAGTCTCGCTTCCCATCGGTCAAAAGGGCCATGCTGAATAAAGTGTCAAAACCAGAAATGAAGGACAGGCCATGGAGAAACGGGAGCCTTGCTACGCTGATGGGCGGGATGTCAATTGCCAACAGTCACTCTGGAGAAGTGTACGGTGTGTGCTGAAACAACTAAAAAACTGAGCTTAGAGAGCATAGGGCACTTCCACTCATGGGCGTATAAATTGGGAACACTAAAAATCAGCAAGACACAGGCACCCCAAAGTTTAGGGCTGCTCTGTTGACAAGAACCTCCACTTCGTTCCACCTTAAATATCCCAGGAAAGAGAAAAATGGATAAAGAAGTTGTGTTCCTTATGTACAATGGAATATCACTCAGCCATGAAATCAACGTCATAAGGCTAGTAGCAGCATGATGAGTGGCTTTAGCTACGACGATTCTAAGTGAAATAAGTCACACAGAAAAAGACACTTATCATAAGATATCACTTATAGAGGGAATGTAAAAACCGCTACACTTGAACTGAATTACAAAACAGAACAGAGTCACACTTTTAGAAAACACACTATGGCTGCTTGACGGGAAAGGTGAGGTGGGGTGATGCATAAAACAAGGGTTTCAAATGAGCTCAGATCCCGATCCATAAACCCAATATGTAATAGACAAGACCTACTCCTTGTTCAGTGAACTGGACTCAACACCCCCTATTCACCGCCCAAGAATATATCTGACTAGTAAGAATCTTAAAACCTATGTATTGCTATCTCTCTGTAAGTGAGTCAAGTGGGTGTAAAGCGGCATAAGCACAGCAGTGAAAAGCAGCTAAACCCCATTATAAAAATCACTTACTTTTAAAAACCCGTGAAACAAAGACAGTGAAAGAGAGAGAAATTCTTACCAAATTCTTTCAGGGGCTGTGATGCCACCTGGATTGACCAAATCTAGACCCACAGCTGATTGAGACATAAGGGTGGACACTCTTGGGGCTGAGAGGTTTGGTGAGGTTGGGTGAGCAAACGCAGACCCTTTCAAGTAATACTGCGTGCTACCCATCCCATGGGTCCCAAATCTCCAGGTTCAAGGGCATCTTCCTACATCGAAAACATGCATGAGAAACCCAGAAGATGGTACACCGTGTGATCGGGAAAGGTTTCTAAAACGCACCTCATTTCTCATCTCCTTGTGCTCGGGTTCGCCATTCCAGCCGCTCCAATCTCCCTCCTTGGAGAATCAGCACCTTTAACCTCCTGTTCCGTACAGGTTGCAATTTGTCCTGAGGATGAACGGGAAGAGGGGGAACCAATGAGAGACTAGCTCTAGGTGTTGGGACAGGCACAGGTCACTCTATTTTCCCATCAGGAAGAAGAATTCACCACAGGCTCAGCCTGCCGCCCGGAACCAGAAGAGGGCCTGAAGCAATCCTGCGCTTTTGCGGTCAGCTCCCAAGAAAGCGAGCTGAAAAATGGAGCTCAGGGGCACTGCAAATCACAAACCTGCAGAGTTATGAATGATAACTCTCGGCCACAAATATATTGAGGGAAGGCAACGAAGAGGATTTGAAAGCAAGGCAGAATTGCAGGAAACAGATTTCAGGAGGTAGATTCGAATCGCCTTTAAAACACAGGAAAAGCGGCAAAACCTCGACAATGATGCCCTTGGCCAAAAAGGGCGTATGCGTTTTTTCCTGAATATATTCAGGAAAAAACGCATACGCCCTTTTTGGCCAACCAAGCAACCTGGAAAGGCAAATCAGCGCTACAAAGAAGTCTCGCTTCTCATCGGTCAAAAGGGCCATGCTGAATAAAGTATCCAAACCAGAAATGCAGGACAGGCCATGGAGAAACGGGAGCCTTGCTACGCTGATGGGCGGGATGTCAATTGCCAACAGCCACTGTGGAGAAGTGTACGGTGTGTCCTGAAACAACTAAAAAACTCAGCTTAGAGAGCATAGGGCACATCCACTCATGGGCGTATAAATTGGGAAAACTAAAAATCAGCAAGAAACAGGCATCCCAAAGTTTAGGGCTGCTCTGTTGACAAAAACCTCCACTTCGTTCCACCTTAAATATCCCAGGAAAGAGAAAAATGGATAAAGAAGTTGTGGTCCTTATCTACAATGGAATATCACTCAGCCATGAAATCAACGTCACAAGGCTAGTAGCAGCATGATGAGTGGATTTAGCTACGACGATTCTAAGTGAAATAAGTCACACAGAAAAAGACACAGATCATAAGATATCACTTATAGAGGGAATGTAAAAACCGCTACACTTGAACTGAATTACAAAACAGAACAGAGTCACACTTTTAGAAAACACACTACGGCTGCTTAACGGGAAAGGTGATGTGGGGTGATGCATAAAACAAGGGTTTCAAATGAGCTCAGATACCGTTCCATAAACCCAATATGTAATAGACAAGACCTACTCCTTGCTCAGTGAACTGGACTCAACACCGCCTATTCACCGCCCAAGAATATATCTGACTAGTAAGAAACTTAAAACCTATGTATTGCTATCTCTCTGTAAGTCAGTCAAGTGGGTGTAAAGCGGCAGAAACACAGCAGTGAAAAGCAGCTAAACCCCATTATAAAAATCACTTACTTTTAAAAATCCGTGAAACAAAGACAGTGAAAGAGAGAGAAATTCTTACCAAATTCGTTCAGGGGCTGTGATGCCACCTGGATTGACCATATCTAGACCCACAGCTGATTGAGACATAAGGGTGGACACTCTTGGGGCTCAGAGGTTTGGTGAGGTTGGGGGAGCAAACGCAGACCCTTTAAAGTACTACTGCGTGGTACCCATCCCATGGGTCCCAAATCTCCAGGTTCAAGGGCATCTTCCTACATCGAAAACATGCATGAGAAACCCAGAAGATGGTACACCGTGTGATCGGGAAAGGTTTCTAAAACGCACCTCATTTCTCATCTCCTTGTGCTCCGGTTCGCCATTCCAGCCGCTTTACTAGCAATCTCCCTCCTTGGAGAATCAGCACCTTTAACCTCCTGTTCCGTACAGGTTGCAATTTGTCCTGAGGATGAACGGGAAGAGGGGGAACCAATGAGAGACTAGTTCTAGGTGTTGGGACAGGCACAGGTCACTCTATTATCCCATCAGGAAGAAGAATTCACCACAGGCTCAGCCTGCCGCCCGGAACCAGAATAGGGCCTGAAGCAATCCTGCGCCTTTGCGGCCAGCTCCCAAGAAAGCGAGTTGACAAAGGGAGCTCAGGGGCACTGCAATTCACAAACCTGCAGAGTTAAAAATGATAACTCTCGTCCACAAATATATTGAGGGAAGGCAACGAAGAGGATTTGAAAGCAAGGCAGAATTGCAGGAAACAGATTTCAGGAGGGAGATTCGAATCGCCTTTAAAGCACAGGAAAACCGGCAAAACCTCGACAATGATGCCCTTGGCCAAAAAGGGCGTATGCGTTTTTTCCTGAATATATTCAGGAAAAAACGCATACGCCCTTTTTGGCCAACCAAGCAACCTGGAAAGGCAAATCAGCGCTACAAAGAAGTCTCGCTTCCCATCGGTCAAAAGGGCCATGCTGAATAAAGTGTCAAAACCAGAAATGAAGGACAGGCCATGGAGAAACGGGAGCCTTGCTACGCTGATGGGCGGGATGTCAATTGCCAACAGTCACTCTGGAGAAGTGTATGGTGTGTGCTGAAACAACTAAAAAACTGAGCTTAGAGAGCATAGGGCACTTCCACTCATGGGCGTATAAATTGGGAACACTAAAAATCAGCAAGACACAGGCACCCCAAAGTTTAGGGCTGCTCTGTTGACAAGAACCTCCACTTCGTTCCACCTTAAATATCCCAGGAAAGAGAAAAATGGATAAAGAAGTTGTGTTCCTTATGTACAATGGAATATCACTCAGCCATGAAATCAACGTCATAAGGCTAGTAGCAGCATGATGAGTGGCTTTAGCTACGACGATTCTAAGTGAAATAAGTCACACAGAAAAAGACACTTATCATAAGATATCACTTATAGAGGGAATGTAAAAACCGCTACACTTGAACTGAATTACAAAACAGAACAGAGTCACACTTTTAGAAAACACACTATGGCTGCTTGACGGGAAAGGTGAGGTTGGGTGATGCATAAAACAAGGGTTTCAAATGAGCTCAGATCCCGTTCCATAAACCCAATATGTAATAGACAAGACCTACTCCTTGCTCAGTGAACTGGACTCAACACACCCTATTCACCGCCCAAGAATATATCTGACTAGTAAGAATCTTAAAACCTATGTATTGCTATCTCTCTGTAAGTCAGTCAAGTGGGTGTAAAGCGGCATAAACACAGCAGTGAAAAGCAGCTAAACCCCATTATAAAAATCACTTACTTTTAAAAACCCGTGAAACAAAGACAGTGAAAGAGAGAGAAATTCTTACAAAATTCGTTAAGGGGCTGTGATGCCACCTGGATTGACCATATCTAGACCCACAGCTGATTGAGACATAAGGGTGGACACTCTTGGGGCTGAGAGGTTTGGTGAGGTTGGGTGAGCAAACACAGACACTTTCAAGTAATACTGCGTGCTACCCATCCCATGGGTCCCAAATCTCCAGGTTCAAGGGCATCTTCCTACATCGAAAACATGCATGAGAAACCCAGAAGATGGTACACCGTGTGATCGGGAAAGGTTTCTAAAATGTACCTCATTTCTCATCTCCTTGTGCTCGGGTTGGCCATTCCAGCCGCTCCAATCTCCCTCCTTGGAGAATCAGCACGTTTAACCTCCTGTTCCGTATAGGTTGCAATTTGTCCTGAGGATGAACGGGAAGAGGGGGAACCAATGAGAGACTAGCTCTAGGTGTTGGGACAGGCACAGGTCACTCTATTTTCCCATCAGGAAGAAGAATTCACCAGAGGCTCAGCCTGCCGCCCGGAACCAGAATAGGGCCTGAAGCAATCCTGCGCTTTTGCGGCCAGCTCCCAAGAAAGCGAGCTGAAAAATGGAGCTCAGGGGCACTGCAATTCACAAACCTGCAGAGTTATAAATGATAACTCTCGTCCACAAATATATTGAGGGAAGGCAACGAAGAGGATTTGAAAGCAAGGCAGAATTGCAGGAAACAGATTTCAGGAGGGAGATTCGAATCGCCTTTAAAGCACAGGAAAAGCGGCAAAACCTCGACAATGATGCCCTTGGCCAAAAAGGGCGTATACGTTTTTTCCTGAATATATTCAGGAAAAAACGCATACGCCCTTTTTGGCCAACCAAGCAACCTGGAAAGGCAAATCAGCGATACAAAGAAGTCTCGCTTCCCATCGGTCAAAAGGGCCATGCTGAATAAAGTGTCAAAACCAGAAATGCAGGACAGGCCATGGAGAAACGGGAGCCTTGCTACGCTGATGGGCGGGATGTCAATTGCCAACAGCCACTCTGGAGAAGTATACGGTGTGTCCTGAAACACCTAAAAAACTCAGCTTAGAGAGCGTAGGGCACTTCCACTCATGGGCGTATAAATTGGGAAAACTAAAAATCAGCAAGACACAGGCACCCCAAAGTTTAGGGCTGCTCTGTTGACAAGAACCTCCACTTCGTTCCACCTTAAATATCCCAGGAAAGAGAAAAATGGATAAAGAAGTTGTGGTCCTTATGTACAATGGAATATCACTCAGCCATGAAATCAACGTCATAAGGCTAGTAGCAGCATGATGAGTGGATTTAGCTACGACGATTCTAAGTGAAATAAGTCACACAGAAAAAGACACTTATCATAAGATATCACTTATAGAGCGAATGTAAAAACCGCTACACTTGAACTGAATTACAAAACAGAACAGAGTCACACGTTTAGAAAACACACTATGGCTGCTTAACGGGAAAGGTGAGGTGGGGTGATGCATAAAACAAGGGTTTCAAATGAGCTCAGATCCCGTTCCATAAACCCAATATGTAATAGACAAGACCTACTCCTTGCTCAGTGAACTGGACTCAACACCCCCTATTCACCGCCCAAGAATATATCTGACTAGTAAGAATCTTAAAACCTATGTATTGCTATCTCTCTGTAAGTCAGTCAAGTGGGTGTAAAGCGGCATAAACACAGCAGTGAAAAGCAGCTAAACCCCATTATAAAAATCACTTACTTTTAAAAACCCGTGAAACAAAGACAGAGAAAGAGAGAGAAATTCTAACCAAATTCGTTCAGGGGCTGTGATGCCACCTGGATTGACCATATCTAGACCCACAGCTGATTGAGACATAAGGGTGGACACTCTTGGGGCTGAGAGGTTTGGTGAGGTTGGGTGAACAAACGCAGACCCTTTCAAGTAATACTGCGTGCTACCCATCCCATGGGTCCCAAATCTCCAGGTTCCAGGGCATCTTCCTACATCGAAAACATGCATGAGAAACCCAGAAGATGGTACACCGTGTGATCGGGAAAGGTTTCTAAAACGCACCTCATTTCTCATCTCCTTGTGCTCGGGTTGGCCATTCCAGCCGCTCCAATCTCCCTCCTTGGAGAATCAGCACCTTTAACCTCCTGTTCCGTACAGGTTGCAATTTGTCCTGAGGATGAACAGGAAGAGGGGGAACCAATGAGAGACTAGCTCTAGGTGTTGGGACAGGCACAGGTCACTCTATTTTCCCATTAGGAAGAAGAATTCACCACAGGCTCAGCCTGCCGCCCGGAACCAGAAGAGGGCCTGAAGCAATCCTGCGCTTTTGCGGTCAGCTCCCAAGAAAGCGAGCGGATAAATGGAGCTCAGGGGCACTGCAATTCACAAACCTGCAGAGTTATAAATGATAACTCTCGTCCACAAATATATTGAGGGAAGGCAACGAAGAGGATTTGAAAGCAAGGCAGAATTGCAGGAAACAGATTTCAGGAGGGAGATTCGAATCGCATTTAAAGCACAGGAAAAGCGGCAAAACCTCGACAATGATGCCCTTGGCCAAAAAGGGCGTATGCGTTTTTTCCTGAATATATTCAGGAAAAAACGCATACGCCCTTTTTGGCCAACCAAGCAACCTGGAAAGGCAAATCAGCGCTACAAAGAAGTCTCGCTTCCCATCGGTCAAAAGGGCCATGCTGAATAAAGTGTCAAAACCAGAAATGCAGGACAGGCCATGGAGAAACGGGAGCCTTGCTACGCTGATGGGCGGGATGTCAATTGCCAACAGCCACTCTGGAGAAGTATACGGTGTGTCCTGAAACACCTAAAAAACTCAGCTTAGAGAGCGTAGGGCACTTCCACTCATGGGCGTATAAATTGGGAAAACTAAAAATCAGCAAGACACAGGCACCCCAAAGTTTAGGGCTGCTCTGTTGACAAGAACCTCCACTTCGTTCCACCTTAAATATCCCAGGAAAGAGAAAAATGGATAAAGAAGTTGTGGTCCTTATGTACAATGGAATATCACTCAGCCATGAAATCAACGTCATAAGGCTAGTAGCAGCATGATGAGTGGATTTAGCTACGACGATTCTAAGTGAAATAAGTCACACAGAAAAAGACACTTATCATAAGATATCACTTATAGAGGGAATGTAAAAAGCGCTACACTTGAACTGAATTACAAAACAGAACAGAGTCACACGTTTAGAAAACACACTATGGCTGCTTAACGGGAAAGGTGAGGTGGGGTGATGCATAAAACAAGGGTTTCAAATGAGCTCAGATCCCGTTCCATAAACCCAATATGTAATAGACAAGACCTACTCCTTGCTCAGTGAACTGGACTCAACACCCCCTATTCACCGCCCAAGAATATATCTGACTAGTAAGAATTTTAAAACCTATGTATTGCTATCTCTCTGTAAGTCAGTCAAGTGGGTGTAAAGCGGCATAAACACAGCAGTGAAAAGCAGCTAAACCCCATTATAAAAATCACTTACTTTTAAAAACCCGTGAAACAAAGACAGTGAAAGAGAGACAAATTCTTACCAAATTCGTTCAGGGGCTGTGATGCCACCTGGATTGACCATATCTAGACCCACAGCTGATTGAGACATAAGGGTGGACACTCTTGGGGCTGAGAGGTTTGGTGAGGTTGGGTGAGCAAACGCAGACCCTTTCAGGTAATACTGCGTGCTACCCATCCCATGGGTCCCAAATCTCCAGGTTCCAGGGCATCTTCCTACATCGAAAACATGCATGAGAAACCCAGAAGATGGTACACCGTGTGATCGGGAAAGGTTTCTAAAACGTACCTCATTTCTCATCTCCTTGTGCTCGGGTTGGCCATTCCAGCCGCTCCAATCTCCCTCCTTGGAGAATCAGCACCTTTAACCTCCTGTTCCGTACAGGTTGCAATTTGTCCTGAGGATGAACAGGAAGAGGGGGAACCAATGAGAGACTAGCTCTAGGTGTTGGGACAGGCACAGGTCACTCTATTTTCCCATCAGGAAGAAGAATTCACCAGAGGCTCAGCCTGCCGCCCGGAACCAGAAGAGGGCCTGAAGCAATCCTGCGCTTTTGCGGTCAGCTCCCAAGAAAGCGAGCTGAAAAATGGAGCTCAGGGGCACTGCAATTCACAAACCTGCAGAGTTATAAATGATAACTCTCGTCCACAAATATATTGAGGGAAGGCAACGAAGAGGATTTGAAAGCAAGGCAGAATTGCAGGAAACAGATTTCAGGAGGTAGATTCGAATCGCCTTTAAAGCACAGGAAAAGCGGCAAAACCTCGACAATGATGCCCTTGGCCAAAAAGGGCGTATGCGTTTTTTCCTGAATATATTCAGGAAAAAACGCATACGCCCTTTTTGGCCAACGAAGCAACCTGGAAAGGCAAATCAGCGCTACAAAGAAGTCTCGCTTCCCATCAGTCAAAAGGGCCATGCTGAATAAAGTGTCAAAACCAGAAATGCAAGACAGGCCATGGAGAAACGGGAGCCTTGCTACGCTGATGGGCGGGATGTCAATTGCCAACAGCCACTCTGGAGAAGTGTACGGTGTGTCCTGAAACACCTAAAAAACTCAGCTTAGAGAGCATAGGGCACTTCCACTCATGGGCGTATAAATTGGGAAAACTAAAAATCAGTAAGACACAGGCACCCCAAAGTTTAGGGCTGCTCTGTTGACAAGAACCTCCACTTCGTTCCACCTTAAATATCCCAGGAAAGAGAAAAATGGATAAAGAAGTTGTGGTCCTTATGTACAATGGAATATCACTCAGCCATGAAATCAACGTCACAAGGCTAGTAGCAGCATGATGAGTGGATTTAGCTACGACGATTCTAAGTGAAATAAGTCACACAGAAAAAGACACTTATCATAAGATATCACTTATAGAGGGAATGTAAAAACCGCTACACTTGAACTGAATTACAAAACAGAACAGAGTCACACGTTTAGAAAACACACTATGGCTGCTTAACGGGAAAGGTGAGGTGGGGTGATGCATAAAACAAGGGTTTCAAATGAGCTCAGATCCCGTTCCATAAACCCAATATGTAATAGACAAGACCTACTCCTTGCTCAGTGAACTGGATTCAACACCCCCTATTCACCGCCCAAGAATATACCTGATTAGTAAGAATCTTAAAACCTATGTATTGCTATCTCTCTGTAAGTCAGTCAAGTGGGTGTAAAGCGGCATAATCACAGCAGTGAAAAGCAGCTAAACCCCATTATAAAAATCACTTACTTTTAAAAACCCGTGAAACAAAGACAGTGAAAGAGAGAGAAATTCTTACCAAATTCGTTCAGGGGATGTGATGCCACCTGGATTGACCATATCTAGACCCACAGCTGATTGAGACATAAGGGTGGACACTCTTGGGGCTGAGAGTTTTGGTGAGGTTGGGTGAGCAAACACAGACACTTTCAAGTAATACTGCGTGCTACCCATCCCATGGGTCCCAAATCTCCAGGTTCAAGGGCATCTTCCTACATCGAAAACATGCATGAGAAACCCAGAAGATGGTACACCGTGTGATCGGGAAAGGTTTCTAAAACGCACCTCATTTCTCATCTCCTTGTGCTCGGGTTCGCCATTCCAGCCGTTCCAATCTCCCTCCTTGGAGAATCAGCACCTTTAACCTCCTGTTCCGTAAAGGTTGCAATTTGTCCTGAGGATGAACGGGAAGAGGGGGAACCAATGAGAGACTAGCTCTAGGTGTTGGGACAGGCACAGGTCACTCTATTTTCCCATCAGGAAGAAGAATTCACCACAGGCTCAGCCTGCCGCCCGGAACCAGAAGAGGGCCTAAAGCAATCCTGCGCTTTTGCGGCCAGCTCCCAAGAAAGCGAGCTGAAAAATGGAGCTCAGGGGTACTGCAATTCACAAACCTGCAGAGTTATAAATGGTAACTCTCGTCCACAAATATATTGAGGGAAGGCAACGAAGAGGATTTGAAAGCAAGGCAGAATTGTAGGAAACAGATTTCAGGAGGTAGATTCGAAACGCCTTTAAAGCACAGGAAAAGCGGCAAAACCTCGACAATGATGCCCTTGGCCAAAAAGGGCGTATGCGTTTTTTCCTGAATATATTCAGGAAAAAACGCATACGCCCTTTTTGGCCAACCAAGCAACCTGGAAAGGCAAATCAGCGCTACAAAGTAATCTCGCTTCCCATCGGTCAAAAGAGCCATGCTGAATAAAGTGTCAAAACCAGAAATGCAGGACAGGCCATGGAGAAACGGGAGCCTTGCTACGCTGATGGGCGGGATGTAAATTGCCAACAGCCACTCTAGAGAAGTGTACGGTGTGTCCTGAAACACCTAAAAAACTCAGCTTAGAGAGCATAGGGCACTTCCACTCATGGGCGTATAAATTGCAAGACATCACCAAGACACAGGCACCCCAAAGTTTAGGGCTGCTCTGTTGACAAGAACCTCCACTTCGTTCCACCTTAAATATCCCAGGAAAGAGAAAAATGGATAAAGAAGTTGTGGTCCTTATGTACAATGGAATATCACTCAGCCATGAAATCATCGTCATAAGGCTAGTAGCAGCATGATGAGTGGATTTAGCTACGACGATTCTAAGTGAAATAAGTCACACAGAAAAATACACTTATCATAAGATATCACTTATAGAGGGAATGTAAAAACCGCTACACTTGAACTGAATTACAAAACAGAACAGAGTCACACGTTTAGAAAACACACTATGGCTGCTTAACGGGAAAGGTGAGGTGGGGTGATGCATAAAACAAGGGTTTCAAATGAGCTCAGATCCCGTTCCATAAACCCAATATGTAATAGACAAGACCTACTCCTTGCTCAGTGAACTGGACTCAACACCCCCTATTCACCGCCCAAGAATATATCTGACTAGTAAGAATCTTAAAACCTATGTATTGCTATCTATCTGTAAGTCAGTCAAGTGGGTGTAAAGCGGCATAAACACAGCAGTGAAAAGCAGCTAAACCCCATTATAAAAATCACTTACTTTTAAAAACCCGTGAAACAAAGACAGTGAAAGAGAGAGAAATTCTTACCAAATTCGTTCAGGGGCAGTGATGCCACCTGGATTGACCATATCTAGACCCACAGCTGATTGAGACATAAGGGTGGACACTCTTGGGGCTGAGAGGTTTGGTGAGGTTGGGTGAGCAAACGCAGACCCTTTCAAGTAATACTGCGTGCTACCCATCCCATGGGTCCCAAATCTCCAGGTTCAAGGGCATCTTCCTACATCGAAAACATGCATGAGAAACCCAGAAGATGGTACACCGTGTGATCGGGAAAGGTTTCTAAAACGCACCTCATTTCTCATCTCCTTGTGCTCGGGTTGGCCATTCCAGCCGCTCCAATCTCCCTCCTTGGAGAATCAGCACCTTTAACCTCCTGTTCCGTACAGGTTGCAATTTGTCCTGAGGATGAACAGGAAGAGGGGGAACCAATGAGAGACTAGCTCTAGGTGTTGGGACAGGCACAGGTCACTCTATTTTCCCATCAGGAAGAAGAATTCACCAGAGGCTCAGCCTGCCGCCCGGAACCAGAAGAGGGCCTGAAGCAATCCTGCGCTTTTGCGGCCAGCTCCCAAGAAAGCGAGCTGAAAAATGGAGCTCAGGGGCACTGCAATTCACAAACCTGCAGAGTTATAAATGATAACTCTCGTCCACAAATATATTGAGGGAAGGCAACGAAGAGGATTTGAAAGCAAGGCAGAATTGCAGGAAACAGATTTCAGGAGGTAGATTCGAATCGCCTTTAAAGCACAGGAAAAGCGGCAAAACCTCGACAATGATGCCCTTGGCCAAAAAGGGCGTATGCCTTTTTTCCTGAACATATTCAAGAAAAAACGCATACGCCCTTTTTGGCCAACCAAGCAACCTGGAAAGGCAAATCAGCGCTACAAAGAAGTCTCGCTTCCCATCGGTCAAAGGGGCCATGCTGAATAAAGTGTCCAAACCAGAAATGCAGGACAGGCCATGGAGAAACGGGAGCCTTGCTACGCTGATGGGCGGGATGTCAATTGCCAACAGCCACTCTGGAGAAGTGTACGGTGTGTCCTGAAACACCTAAAAAACTCAGCTTAGAGAGCATAGGGCACTTCCACTCATGGGCGTATAAATTGGGAAAACTAAAAATCAGCAAGACACAGGCACCCCAAAGTTTAGGGCTGCTCTGTTGACAAGAACCTCTACTTCGTTCCACCTTAAATATCCCAGGAAAGAGAAAAATGGATAAAGCAGTTGTGGTCCTTATGTACAATGGAATATCACTCAGCCATGAAATCAACGTCACAAGGCTAGTAGCAGCATGATGAGTGGATTTAGCTACGACGATTCTAAGTGAAATAAGTCACACAGAAAAAGACACTTATCATAAGATATCACTTATAGAGGGAATGTAAAAACCGCTACACTTGAACTGAATTACAAAACAGAACAGAGTCACACGTTTAGAAAACACACTATGGCTGCTTAACGGGAAAGGTGAGGTGGGGTGATGCATAAAACAAGGGTTTCAAATGAGCTCAGATCCCGTTCCATAAACCCAATATGTAATAGACAAGACCTACTCCTTGCTCAGTGAACTGGATTCAACACCCCCTATTCACCGCCCAAGAATATACCTGATTAGTAAGAATCTTAAAACCTATGTATTGCTATCTCTCTGTAAGTCAGTCAAGTGGGTGTAAAGCGGCATAATCACAGCAGTGAAAAGCAGCTAAACCCCATTATAAAAATCACTTACTTTTAAAAACCCGTGAAACAAAGACAGTGAAAGAGAGAGAAATTCTTACCAAATTCGTTCAGGGGATGTGATGCCACCTGGATTGACCATATCTAGACCCACAGCTGATTGAGACATAAGGGTGGACACTCTTGGGGCTGAGAGGTTTGGTGAGGTTGGGTGAGCAAACACAGACACTTTCAAGTAATACTGCGTGCTACCCATCCCATGGGTCCCAAATCTCCAGGTTCAAGGGCATCTTCCTACATCGAAAACATGCATGAGAAACCCAGAAGATGGTACACCGTGTGATCGGGAAAGGTTTCTAAAACGCACCTCATTTCTCATCTCCTTGTGCTCGGGTTCGCCATTCCAGCCGTTCCAATCTCCCTCCTTGGAGAATCAGCACCTTTAACCTCCTGTTCCGTAAAGGTTGCAATTTGTCCTGAGGATGAACGGGAAGAGGGGGAACCAATGAGAGACTAGCTCTAGGTGTTGGGACAGGCACAGGTCACTCTATTTTCCCATCAGGAAGAAGAATTCACCACAGGCTCAGCCTGCCGCCCGGAACCAGAAGAGGGCCTAAAGCAATCCTGCGCTTTTGCGGCCA
Organism: Balaenoptera acutorostrata; assembly: GCF_949987535.1. Taxonomy (NCBI): domain Eukaryota; kingdom Metazoa; phylum Chordata; class Mammalia; order Artiodactyla; family Balaenopteridae; genus Balaenoptera; species Balaenoptera acutorostrata. The sequence goes on from NC_080064.1 coordinate 138,279,216, forward strand.
GCTCCCAAGAAAGCGAGCTGAAAAATGGAGCTCAGGGGTACTGCAATTCACAAACCTGCAGAGTTATAAATGGTAACTCTCGTCCACAAATATATTGAGGGAAGGCAACGAAGAGGATTTGAAAGCAAGGCAGAATTGTAGGAAACAGATTTCAGGAGGTAGATTCGAAACGCCTTTAAAGCACAGGAAAAGCGGCAAAACCTCGACAATGATGCCCTTGGCCAAAAAGGGCGTATGCGTTTTTTCCTGAATATATTCAGGAAAAAACGCATACGCCCTTTTTGGCCAACCAAGCAACCTGGAAAGGCAAATCAGCGCTACAAAGTAATCTCGCTTCCCATCGGTCAAAAGAGCCATGCTGAATAAAGTGTCAAAACCAGAAATGCAGGACAGGCCATGGAGAAACGGGAGCCTTGCTACGCTGATGGGCGGGATGTAAATTGCCAACAGCCACTCTGGAGAAGTGTACGGTGTGTCCTGAAACACCTAAAAAACTCAGCTTAGAGAGCATAGGGCACTTCCACTCATGGGCGTATAAATTGCAAGACATCACCAAGACACAGGCACCCCAAAGTTTAGGGCTGCTCTGTTGACAAGAACCTCCACTTCGTTCCACCTTAAATATCCCAGGAAAGAGAAAAATGGATAAAGAAGTTGTGGTCCTTATGTACAATGGAATATCACTCAGCCATGAAATCATCGTCATAAGGCTAGTAGCAGCATGATGAGTGGATTTAGCTACGACGATTCTAAGTGAAATAAGTCACACAGAAAAATACACTTATCATAAGATATCACTTATAGAGGGAATGTAAAAACCGCTACACTTGAACTGAATTACAAAACAGAACAGAGTCACACGTTTAGAAAACACACTATGGCTGCTTAACGGGAAAGGTGAGGTGGGGTGATGCATAAAACAAGGGTTTCAAATGAGCTCAGATCCCGTTCCATAAACCCAATATGTAATAGACAAGACCTACTCCTTGCTCAGTGAACTGGACTCAACACCCCCTATTCACCGCCCAAGAATATATCTGACTAGTAAGAATCTTAAAACCTATGTATTGCTATCTCTCTGTAAGTCAGTCAAGTGGGTGTAAAGCGGCATAAACACAGCAGTGAAAAGCAGCTAAACCCCATTATAAAAATCACTTACTTTTAAAAACCCGTGAAACAAAGACAGTGAAAGAGAGAGAAATTCTTACCAAATTCGTTCAGGGGCAGTGATGCCACCTGGATTGACCATATCTAGACCCACAGCTGATTGAGACATAAGGGTGGACACTCTTGGGGCTGAGAGGTTTGGTGAGGTTGGGTGAGCAAACGCAGACCCTTTCAAGTAATACTGCGTGCTACCCATCCCATGGGTCCCAAATCTCCAGGTTCAAGGGCATCTTCCTACATCGAAAACATGCATGAGAAACCCAGAAGATGGTACACCGTGTGATCGGGAAAGGTTTCTAAAACGCACCTCATTTCTCATCTCCTTGTGCTCGGGTTGGCCATTCCAGCCGCTCCAATCTCCCTCCTTGGAGAATCAGCACCTTTAACCTCCTGTTCCGTACAGGTTGCAATTTGTCCTGAGGATGAACAGGAAGAGGGGGAACCAATGAGAGACTAGCTCTAGGTGTTGGGACAGGCACAGGTCACTCTATTTTCCCATCAGGAAGAAGAATTCACCAGAGGCTCAGCCTGCCGCCCGGAACCAGAAGAGGGCGTGAAGCAATCCTGCGCTTTTGCGGCCAGCTCCCAAGAAAGCGAGCTGAAAAATGGAGCTCAGGGGCACTGCAATTCACAAACCTGCAGAGTTATAAATGATAACTCTCGTCCACAAATATATTGAGGGAAGGCAACGAAGAGGATTTGAAAGCAAGGCAGAATTGCAGGAAACAGATTTCAGGAGGTAGATTCGAATCGCCTTTAAAGCACAGGAAAAGCGGCAAAACCTCGACAATGATGCCCTTGGCCAAAAAGGGCGTATGCCTTTTTTCCTGAATATATTCAAGAAAAAACGCATACGCCCTTTTTGGCCAACCAAGCAACCTGGAAAGGCAAATCAGCGCTACAAAGAAGTCTCGCTTCCCATCGGTCAAAGGGGCCATGCTGAATAAAGTGTCCAAACCAGAAATGCAGGACAGGCCATGGAGAAACGGGAGCCTTGCTACGCTGATGGGCGGGATGTCAATTGCCAACAGCCACTCTGGAGAAGTGTACGGTGTGTCCTGAAACACCTAAAAAACTCAGCTTAGAGAGCATAGGGCACTTCCACTCATGGGCGTATAAATTGGGAAAACTAAAAATCAGCAAGACACAGGCACCCCAAAGTTTAGGGCTGCTCTGTTGACAAGAACCTCTACTTCGTTCCACCTTAAATATCCCAGGAAAGAGAAAAATGGATAAAGAAGTTGTGGTCCTTATGTACAATGGAATATCACTCAGCCATGAAATCAACGTCACAAGGCTAGTAGCAGCATGATGAGTGGATTTAGCTACGACGATTCTAAGTGAAATAAGTCACACAGAAAAATACACTTATCATAAGATATCACTTATAGAGGGAATGTAAAAACCGCTACACTTGAACTGAATTACAAAACAGAGCAGAGTCACACGTTTAGAAAACACACTATGGCTGCTTAACGGGAAAGGTGAGGTGGGGTGATGCATAAAACAAGGGTTTCAAATGAGCTCAGATCCCGTTCCATAAACCCAATATGTAATAGACAAGACCTACTCCTTGCTCAGTGAACTGGACTCAACACCCCCTATTCACCGCCCAAGAATATATCTGACTAGTAAGAATCTTAAAACCTATGTATTGCTATCTCTCTGTAAGTCAGTCAAGTGGGTGTAAAGCGGCATAAACACAGCAGTGAAAAGCAGCTAAACCCCATTATAAAAATCACTTACTTTTAAAAACCCGTGAAACAAAGACAGTGAAAGAGAGAGAAATTCTTACCAAATTCGTTCAGGGGCAGTGATGCCACCTGGATTGACCATATCTAGACCCACAGCTGATTGAGACATAAGGGTGGACACTCTTGGGGCTGAGAGGTTTGGTGAGGTTGGGTGAGCAAACGCAGACCCTTTCAAGTAATACTGCGTGCTACCCATCCCATGGGTCCCAAATCTCCAGGTTCAAGGGCATCTTCCTACATCGAAAACATGCATGAGAAACCCAGAAGATGGTACACCGTGTGATCGGGAAAGGTTTCTAAAACGCACCTCATTTCTCATCTCCTTGTGCTCGGGTTGGCCATTCCAGCCGCTCCAATCTCCCTCCTTGGAGAATCAGCACCTTTAACCTCCTCTTCCGTACAGGTTGCAATTTGTCCTGAGGATGAACAGGAAGAGGGGGAACCAATGAGAGACTAGCTCTAGGTGTTGGGACAGGCACAGGTCACTCTATTTTCCCATCAGGAAGAAGAATTCACCAGAGGCTCAGCCTGCCGCCCGGAACCAGAAGAGGGCCTGAAGCAATCCTGCGCTTTTGCGGCCAGCTCCCAAGAAAGCGAGCTGAAAAATGGAGCTCAGGGGCACTGCAATTCACAAACCTGCAGAGTTATAAATGATAACTCTCGTCCACAAATATATTGAGGGAAGGCAACGAAGAGGATTTGAAAGCAAGGCAGAATTGCAGGAAACAGATTTCAGTAGGTAGATTCGAATCGCCTTTAAAGCACAGGAAAAGCGGCAAAACCTCGACAATGATGCCCTTGGCCAAAAAGGGCGTATGCCTTTTTTCCTGAATATATTCAAGAAAAAACGCATACGCCCTTTTTGGCCAACCAAGCAACCTGGAAAGGCAAATCAGCGCTACAAAGAAGTCTCGCTTCCCATCGGTCAAAGGGGCCATGCTGAATAAAGTGTCCAAACCAGAAATGCAGGACAGGCCATGGAGAAACGGGAGCCTTGCTACGCTGATGGGCGGGATGTCAATTGCCAACAGCCACTCTGGAGAAGTGTACGGTGTGTCCTGAAACACCTAAAAAACTCAGCTTAGAGAGCATAGGGCACTTCCACTCATGGGCGTATAAATTGGGAAAACTAAAAATCAGCAAGACACAGGCACCCCAAAGTTTAGGGCTGCTCTGTTGACAAGAACCTCCACTTCGTTCCACCTTAAATATCCCAGGAAAGAGAAAAATGGATAAAGAAGTTGTGGTCCTTATGTACAATGGAATATCACTCAGCCATGAAATCAACGTCACAAGGCTAGTAGCAGCATGATGAGTGGATTTAGCTACGACGATTCTAAGTGAAATAAGTCACACAGAAAAAGACACTTATCATAAGATATCACTTATAGAGGGAATGTAAAAACCGCTACACTTGAACTGAATTACAAAACAGAGCAGAGTCACACGTTTAGAAAACACACTATGGCTGCTTAACGGGAAAGGTGAGGTGGGGTGATGCATAAAACAAGGGTTTCAAATGAGCTCAGATCCCGTTCCATAAACCCAATATGTAATAGACAAGACCTACTCCTTGCTCAGTGAACTGGACTCAACACCCCCTATTCACCGCCCAAGAATATATCTGACTAGTAAGAATCTTAAAACCTATGTATTGCTATCTCTCTGTAAGTCAGTCAAGTGGGTGTAAAGCGGCATAAACACAGCAGTGAAAAGCAGCTAAACCCCATTATAAAAATCACTTACTTTTAAAAACCCGTGAAACAAAGACAGTGAAAGAGAGAGAAATTCTTACCAAATTCGTTCAGGGGCTGTGATGCCACGTGGATTGACCATATCTAGACCCACAGCTGATTGAGACATAAGGGTGGACACTCTTGGGGCTGAGAGGTTTGGTGAGGTTGGGTGAACAAACGCAGACCCTTTCAAGTAATACTGCGTGCTACCCATCCCATGGGTCCCAAATCTCCAGGTTCCAGGGCATCTTCCTACATCGAAAACATGCATGAGAAACCCAGAAGATGGTACACCGTGTTATCGGGAAAGGTTTCTAAAACGTACCTCATTTCTCATCTCCTTGTGCTCGGGTTGGCCATTCCAGCCGCTCCAATCTCCCTCCTTGGAGAATCAGCACCTTTAACCTCCTGTTCCGTACAGGTTGCAATTTGTCCTGAGGATGAACAGGAAGAGGGAGAACCAATGAGAGACTAGCTCTAGGTGTTGGGACAGGCACAGGTCACTCTATTTTCCCATCAGGAAGAAGAATTCACCAGAGGCTCAGCCTGCCGCCCGGAACCAGAAGAGGGCCTGAAGCAATCCTGCGCTTTTGCGGTCAGCTCCCAAGAAAGCGAGCTGAAAAATGGAGCTCAGGGGCACTGCAATTCACAAACCTGCAGAGTTATAAATGATAACTCTCGTCCACAAATATATTGTGGGAAGGCAACGAAGAGGATTTGAAAGCAAGGCAGAATTGCAGGAAACAGATTTCAGGAGGTAGATTCGAATCGCCTTTAAAGCACAGGAAAAGCGGCAAAACCTCGACAATGATGCCCTTGGCCAAAAAGGGCGTATGCGTTTTTTCCTGAATATATTCAGGAAAAAACGCATACGCCCTTTTTGGCCAACGAAGCAACCTGGAAAGGCAAATCAGCGCTACAAAGAAGTCTCGCTTCCCATCAGTCAAAAGGGCCATGCTGAATAAAGTGTCAAAACCAGAAATGCAAGACAGGCCATGGAGAAACGGGAGCCTTGCTACGCTGATGGGCGGGATGTCAATTGCCAACAGCCACTCTGGAGAAGTGTACGGTGTGTCCTGAAACACCTAAAAAACTCAGCTTAGAGAGCATAGGGCACTTCCACTCATGGGCGTATAAATTGGGAAAACTAAAAATCAGCAAGACACAGGCACCCCAAAGTTTAGGGCTGCTCTGTTGACAAGAACCTCCACTTCGTTCCACCTTAAATATCCCAGGAAAGAGAAAAATGGATAAAGAAGTTGTGGTCCCTATGTACAATGGAATATCACTCAGCCATGAAATCATCGTCATAAGGCTAGTAGCAGCATGATGAGTGGATTTAGCTACGACGATTCTAAGTGAAATAAGTCACACAGAAAAAGACACTTATCATAAGATATCACTTATAGAGGGAATGTAAAAACCGCTACACTTGAACTGAATTACAAAACAGAACAGAGTCACACGTTTAGAAAACACACTATGGCTGCTTAACGGGAAAGGTGAGGTGGGGTGATGCATAAAACAAGGGTTTCAAATGAGCTCAGATCCCGTTCCATAAACCCAATATGTAATAGACAAGACCTACTCCTTGCTCAGTGAACTGGACTCAACACCCCCTATTCACCGCCCAAGAATATATCTGACTAGTAAGAATCTTAAAACCTATGTATTGCTATCTCTCTGTAAGTCAGTCAAGTGGGTGTAAAGCGGCATAAACACAGCAGTGAAAAGCAGCTAAACCCCATTATAAAAATCACTTACTTTTAAAAACCCGTGAAACAAAGACAGTGAAAGAGAGAGAAATTCTTACCAAATTCGTTCAGGGGCAGTGATGCCACCTGGATTGACCATATCTAGACCCACAGCTGATTGAGACATAAGGGTGGACACTCTTGGGGCTGAGAGGTTTGGTGAGGTTGGGTGAGCAAACGCAGACCCTTTCAAGTAATACTGCGTGCTACCCATCCCATGGGTCCCAAATCTCCAGGTTCAAGGGCATCTTCCTACATCGAAAACATGCATGAGAAACCCAGAAGATGGTACACCGTGTGATCGGGAAAGGTTTCTAAAACGCACCTCATTTCTCATCTCCTTGTGCTCGGGTTGGCCATTCCAGCCGCTCCAATCTCCCTCCTTGGAGAATCAGCACCTTTAACCTCCTCTTCCGTACAGGTTGCAATTTGTCCTGAGGATGAACAGGAAGAGGGGGAACCAATGAGAGACTAGCTCTAGGTGTTGGGACAGGCACAGGTCACTCTATTTTCCCATCAGGAAGAAGAATTCACCAGAGGCTCAGCCTGCCGCCCGGAACCAGAAGAGGGCCTGAAGCAATCCTGCGCTTTTGCGGCCAGCTCCCAAGAAAGCGAGCTGAAAAATGGAGCTCAGGGGCACTGCAATTCACAAACCTGCAGAGTTATAAATGATAACTCTCGTCCACAAATATATTGAGGGAAGGCAACGAAGAGGATTTGAAAGCAAGGCAGAATTGCAGGAAACAGATTTCAGGAGGTAGATTCGAATCGCCTTTAAAGCACAGGAAAAGCGGCAAAACCTCGACAATGATGCCCTTGGCCAAAAAGGGCGTATGCCTTTTTTCCTGAATATATTCAAGAAAAAACGCATACGCCCTTTTTGGCCAACCAAGCAACCTGGAAAGGCAAATCAGCGCTACAAAGAAGTCTCGCTTCCCATCGGTCAAAGGGGCCATGCTGAATAAAGTGTCCAAACCAGAAATGCAGGACAGGCCATGGAGAAACGGGAGCCTTGCTACGCTGATGGGCGGGATGTCAATTGCCAACAGCCACTCTGGAGAAGTGTACGGTGTGTCCTGAAACACCTAAAAAACTCAGCTTAGAGAGCATAGGGCACTTCCACTCATGGGCGTATAAATTGGGAAAACTAAAAATCAGCAAGACACAGGCACCCCAAAGTTTAGGGCTGCTCTGTTGACAAGAACCTCCACTTCGTTCCACCGTAAATATCCCAGGAAAGAGAAAAATGGATAAAGAAGTTGTGGTCCTTATGTACAATGGAATATCACTCAGCCATGAAATCAACGTCACAAGGCTAGTAGCAGCATGATGAGTGGATTTAGCTACGACGATTCTAAGTGAAATAAGTCACACAGAAAAAGACACTTATCATAAGATATCACTTATAGAGGGAATGTAAAAACCGCTACACTTGAACTGAATTACAAAACAGAGCAGAGTCACACGTTTAGAAAACACACTATGGCTGCTTAACGGGAAAGGTGAGGTGGGGTGATGCATAAAACAAGGGTTTCAAATGAGCTCAGATCCCGTTCCATAAACCCAATATGTAATAGACAAGACCTACTCCTTGCTCAGTGAACTGGACTCAACACCCCCTATTCACCGCCCAAGAATATATCTGACTAGTAAGAATCTTAAAACCTATGTATTGCTATCTCTCTGTAAGTCAGTCAAGTGGGTGTAAAGCGGCATAAACACAGCAGTGAAAAGCAGCTAAACCCCATTATAAAAATCACTTACTTTTAAAAACCCGTGAAACAAAGACAGTGAAAGAGAGAGAAATTCTTACCAAATTCGTTCAGGGGCAGTGATGCCACCTGGATTGACCATATCTAGACCCACAGCTGATTGAGACATAAGGGTGGACACTCTTGGGGCTGAGAGGTTTGGTGAGGTTGGGTGAGCAAACGCAGACCCTTTCAAGTAATACTGCGTGCTACCCATCCCATGGGTCCCAAATCTCCAGGTTCAAGGGCATCTTCCTACATCGAAAACATGCATGAGAAACCCAGAAGATGGTACACCGTGTGATCGGGAAAGGTTTCTAAAACGCACCTCATTTCTCATCTCCTTGTGCTCGGGTTGGCCATTCCAGCCGCTCCAATCTCCCTCCTTGGAGAATCAGCACCTTTAACCTCCTCTTCCGTACAGGTTGCAATTTGTCCTGAGGATGAACAGGAAGAGGGGGAACCAATGAGAGACTAGCTCTAGGTGTTGGGACAGGCACAGGTCACTCTATTTTCCCATCAGGAAGAAGAATTCACCAGAGGCTCAGCCTGCCGCCCGGAACCAGAAGAGGGCCTGAAGCAATCCTGCGCTTTTGCGGCCAGCTCCCAAGAAAGCGAGCTGAAAAATGGAGCTCAGGGGCACTGCAATTCACAAACCTGCAGAGTTATAAATGATAACTCTCGTCCACAAATATATTGAGGGAAGGCAACGAAGAGGATTTGAAAGCAAGGCAGAATTGCAGGAAACAGATTTCAGGAGGTAGATTCGAATCGCCTTTAAAGCACAGGAAAAGCGGCAAAACCTCGACAATGATGCCCTTGGCCAAAAAGGGCGTATGCCTTTTTTCCTGAATATATTCAAGAAAAAACGCATACGCCCTTTTTGGCCAACCAAGCAACCTGGAAAGGCAAATCAGCGCTACAAAGAAGTCTCGCTTCCCATCGGTCAAAGGGGCCATGCTGAATAAAGTGTCCAAACCAGAAATGCAGGACAGGCCATGGAGAAACGGGAGCCTTGCTACGCTGATGGGCGGGATGTCAATTGCCAACAGCCACTCTGGAGAAGTGTACGGTGTGTCCTGAAACACCTAAAAAACTCAGCTTAGAGAGCATAGGGCACTTCCACTCATGGGCGTATAAATTGGGAAAACTAAAAATCAGCAAGACACAGGCACCCCAAAGTTTAGGGCTGCTCTGTTGACAAGAACCTCCACTTCGTTCCACCGTAAATATCCCAGGAAAGAGAAAAATGGATAAAGAAGTTGTGGTCCTTATGTACAATGGAATATCACTCAGCCATGAAATCAACGTCACAAGGCTAGTAGCAGCATGATGAGTGGATTTAGCTACGACGATTCTAAGTGAAATAAGTCACACAGAAAAAGACACTTATCATAAGATATCACTTATAGAGGGAATGTAAAAACCGCTACACTTGAACTGAATTACAAAACAGAGCAGAGTCACACGTTTAGAAAACACACTATGGCTGCTTAACGGGAAAGGTGAGGTGGGGTGATGCATAAAACAAGGGTTTCAAATGAGCTCAGATCCCGTTCCATAAACCCAATATGTAATAGACAAGACCTACTCCTTGCTCAGTGAACTGGACTCAACACCCCCTATTCACCGCCCAAGAATATATCTGACTAGTAAGAATCTTAAAACCTATGTATTGCTATCTCTCTGTAAGTCAGTCAAGTGGGTGTAAAGCGGCATAAACACAGCAGTGAAAAGCAGCTAAACCCCATTATAAAAATCACTTACTTTTAAAAACCCGTGAAACAAAGACAGTGAAAGAGAGAGAAATTCTTACCAAATTCGTTCAGGGGCTGTGATGCCACCTGGATTGACCATATCTAGACCCACAGCTGATTGAGACATAAGGGTGGACACTCTTGGGGCTGAGAGGTTTGGTGAGGTTGGGTGAGCAAACACAGACCCTTTCAAGTAATACTGCATGCTACCCATCCCATGGGTCCCAAATCTCCAGGTTCCAGGGCATCTTCCTACATCGAAAACATGCATGAGAAACCCAGAAGATGGTACACCGTGTGATCGGGAAAGGTTTCTAAAACGCACCTCATTTCTCATCTCCTTGTGCTCGGGTTGGCCATTCCAGCCGCTCCAATCTCCCTCCTTGGAGAATCAGCACCTTTAACCTCCTGTTCCGTACAGGTTGCAATTTGTCCTGAGGATGAACAGGAAGAGGGGGAACCAATGAGAGACTAGCTCTAGGTGTTGGGAGAGGCACAGGTCACTCTATTTTCCCATCAGGAAGAAGAATTCACCACAGGCTCAGCCTGCCGCCCGGAACCAGAATAGGGCCTGAAGCAATCCTGCGCTTTTGCGGCCAGCTCCCAAGAAAGCGAGCTGAAAAATGGAGCTCAGGGGTACTGCAATTCACAAACCTGCAGAGTTATAAATGGTAACTCTCGTCCACAAATATATTGAGGGAAGGCAACGAAGAGGATTTGAAAGCAAGGCAGAATTGTAGGAAACAGATTTCAGGAGGTAGATTCGAAACGCCTTTAAAGCACAGGAAAAGCGGCAAAACCTCGACAATGATGCCCTTGGCCAAAAAGGGCGTATGCGTTTTTTCCTGAATATATTCAGGAAAAAACGCATACGCCCTTTTTGGCCAACCAAGCAACCTGGAAAGGCAAATCAGCGCTACAAAGTAATCTCGCTTCCCATCGGTCAAAAGAGCCATGCTGAATAAAGTGTCAAAACCAGAAATGCAGGACAGGCCATGGAGAAACGGGAGCCTTGCTACGCTGATGGGCGGGATGTAAATTGCCAACAGCCACTCTGGAGAAGTGTACGGTGTGTCCTGAAACACCTAAAAAACTCAGCTTAGAGAGCATAGGGCACTTCCACTCATGGGCGTATAAATTGCAAGACATCAGCAAGACACAGGCACCCCAAAGTTTAGGGCTGCTCTGTTGACAAGAACCTCCACTTCGTTCCACCTTAAATATCCCAGGAAAGAGAAAAATGGATAAAGAAGTTGTGGTCCTTATGTACAATGGAATATCACTCAGCCATGAAATCAACGTCATAAGGCTAGTAGCAGCATGATGAGTGGATTTAGCTACGACGATTCTAAGTGAAATAAGTCACACAGAAAAATACACTTATCATAAGATATCACTTATAGAGGGAATGTAAAAACCGCTACACTTGAACTGAATTACAAAACAGAACAGAGTCACACGTTTAGAAAACACACTATGGCTGCTTAACGGGAAAGGTGAGGTGGGGTGATGCATAAAACAAGGGTTTCAAATGAGCTCAGATCCCGTTCCATAAACCCAATATGTAATAGACAAGACCTACTCCTTGCTCAGTGAACTGGACTCAACACCCCCTATTCACCGCCCAAGAATATATCTGACTAGTAAGAATCTTAAAACCTATGTATTGCTATCTCTCTGTAAGTCAGTCAAGTGGGTGTAAAGCGGCATAAACACAGCAGTGAAAAGCAGCTAAACCCCATTATAAAAATCACTTACTTTTAAAAACCCGTGAAACAAAGACAGTGAAAGAGAGAGAAATTCTTACCAAATTCGTTCAGGGGCAGTGATGCCACCTGGATTGACCATATCTAGACCCACAGCTGATTGAGACATAAGGGTGGACACTCTTGGGGCTGAGAGGTTTGGTGAGGTTGGGTGAGCAAACGCAGACCCTTTCAAGTAATACTGCGTGCTACCCATCCCATGGGTCCCAAATCTCCAGGTTCAAGGGCATCTTCCTACATCGAAAACATGCATGAGAAACCCAGAAGATGGTACACCGTGTGATCGGGAAAGGTTTCTAAAACGCACCTCATTTCTCATCTCCTTGTGCTCGGGTTGGCCATTCCAGCCGCTCCAATCTCCCTCCTTGGAGAATCAGCACCTTTAACCTCCTCTTCCGTACAGGTTGCAATTTGTCCTGAGGATGAACAGGAAGAGGGGGAACCAATGAGAGACTAGCTCTAGGTGTTGGGACAGGCACAGGTCACTCTATTTTCCCATCAGGAAGAAGAATTCACCAGAGGCTCAGCCTGCCGCCCGGAACCAGAAGAGGGCCTGAAGCAATCCTGCGCTTTTGCGGCCAGCTCCCAATAAAGCGAGCTGAAAAATGGAGCTCAGGGGCACTGCAATTCACAAACCTGCAGAGTTATAAATGATAACTCTCGTCCACAAATATATTGAGGGAAGGCAACGAAGAGGATTTGAAAGCAAGGCAGAATTGCAGGAAACAGATTTCAGGAGGTAGATTCGAATCGCCTTTAAAGCACAGGAAAAGCGGCAAAACCTCGACAATGATGCCCTTGGCCAAAAAGGGCGTATGCCTTTTTTCCTGAATATATTCAAGAAAAAACACATACGCCCTTTTTGGCCAACCAAGCAACCTGGAAAGGCAAATCAGCGCTACAAAGAAGTCTCGCTTCCCATCGGTCAAAGGGGCCATGCTGAATAAAGTGTCCAAACCAGAAATGCAGGACAGGCCATGGAGAAACGGGAGCCTTGCTACGCTGATGGGCGGGATGTCAATTGCCAACAGCCACTCTGGAGAAGTGTACGGTGTGTCCTGAAACACCTAAAAAACTCAGCTTAGAGAGCATAGGGCACTTCCACTCACGGGCGTATAAATTGGGAAAACTAAAAATCAGCAAGACACAGGCACCCCAAAGTTTAGGGCTGCTCTGTTGACAAGAACCTCCACTTCGTTCCACCTTAAATATCCCAGGAAAGAGAAAAATGGATAAAGAAGTTGTGGTCCTTATGTACAATGGAATATCACTCAGCCATGAAATCAACGTCACAAGGCTAGTAGCAGCATGATGAGTGGATTTAGCTACGACGATTCTAAGTGAAATAAGTCACACAGAAAAAGACACTTATCATAAGATATCACTTATAGAGGGAATGTAAAAACCGCTACACTTGAACTGAATTACAAAACAGAGCAGAGTCACACGTTTAGAAAACACACTATGGCTGCTTAACGGGAAAGGTGAGGTGGGGTGATGCATAAAACAAGGGTTTCAAATGAGCTCAGATCCCGTTCCATAAACCCAATATGTAATAGACAAGACCTACTCCTTGCTCAGTGAACTGGACTCAACACCCCCTATTCACCGCCCAAGAATATATCTGACTAGTAAGAATCTTAAAACCTATGTATTGCTATCTCTCTGTAAGTCAGTCAAGTGGGTGTAAAGCGGCATAAACACAGCAGTGAAAAGCAGCTAAACCCCATTATAAAAATCACTTACTTTTAAAAACCCGTGAAACAAAGACAGTGAAAGAGAGAGAAATTCTTACCAAATTCGTTCAGGGGCTGTGATGCCACCTGGATTGACCATATCTAGACCCACAGCTGATTGAGACATAAGGGTGGACACTCTTGGGGCTGAGAGGTTTGGTGAGGTTGGGTGAGCAAACACAGACCCTTTCAAGTAATACTGCATGCTACCCATCCCATGGGTCCCAAATCTCCAGGTTCCAGGGCATCTTCCTACATCGAAAACATGCATGAGAAACCCAGAAGATGGTACACCGTGTGATCGGGAAAGGTTTCTAAAACGCACCTCATTTCTCATCTCCTTGTGCTCGGGTTGGCCATTCCAGCCGCTCCAATCTCCCTCCTTGGAGAATCAGCACCTTTAACCTCCTGTTCCGTACAGGTTGCAATTTGTCCTGAGGATGAACAGGAAGAGGGGGAACCAATGAGAGACTAGCTCTAGGTGTTGGGAGAGGCACAGGTCACTCTATTTTCCCATCAGGAAGAAGAATTCACCACAGGCTCAGCCTGCCGCCCGGAACCAGAATAGGGCCTGAAGCAATCCTGCGCTTTTGCGGCCAGCTCCCAAGAAAGCGAGCTGAAAAATGGAGCTCAGGGGTACTGCAATTCACAAACCTGCAGAGTTATAAATGGTAACTCTCGTCCAGAAATATATTGAGGGAAGGCAACGAAGAGGATTTGAAAGCAAGGCAGAATTGTAGGAAACAGATTTCAGGAGGTAGATTCGAAACGCCTTTAAAGCACAGGAAAAGCGGCAAAACCTCGACAATGATGCCCTTGGCCAAAAAGGGTGTATGCGTTTTTTCCTGAATATATTCAGGAAAAAACGCATACGCCCTTTTTGGCCAACCAAGCAACCTGGAAAGGCAAATCAGCGCTACAAAGAAGTCTCGCTTCTCATCGGTCAAAAGGGCCATGCTGAATAAAGTATCCAAACCAGAAATGCAGGACAGGCCATGGAGAAACGGGAGCCTTGCTACGCTGATGGGCGGGATGTCAATTGCCAACAGCCACTGTGGAGAAGTGTACGGTGTGTCCTGAAACAACTAAAAAACTCAGCTTAGAGAGCATAGGGCACATCCACTCATGGGCGTATAAATTGGGAAAACTAAAAATCAGCAAGAAACAGGCACCCCAAAGTTTAGGGCTGCTCTGTTGACAAAAACCTCCACTTCGTTCCACCTTAAATATCCCAGGAAAGAGAAAAATGGATAAAGAAGTTGTGGTCCTTATGTACAATGGAATATCACTCAGCCATGAAATCAACGTCACAAGGCTAGTAGCAGCATGATGAGTGGATTTAGCTACGACGATTCTAAGTGAAATAAGTCACACAGAAAAAGACACAGATCATAAGATATCACTTATAGAGGGAATGTAAAAACCGCTACACTTGAACTGAATTACAAAACAGAACAGAGTCACACTTTTAGAAAACACACTACGGCTGCTTAACGGGAAAGGTGATGTGGGGTGATGCATAAAACAAGGGTTTCAAATGAGCTCAGATACCGTTCCATAAACCCAATATGTAATAGACAAGACCTACTCCTTGCTCAGTGAACTGGACTCAACACCGCCTATTCACCGCCCAAGAATATATCTGACTAGTAAGAAACTTAAAACCTATGTATTGCTATCTCTCTGTAAGTCAGTCAAGTGGGTGTAAAGCGGCAGAAACACAGCAGTGAAAAGCAGCTAAACCCCATTATAAAAATCACTTACTTTTAAAAATCCGTGAAACAAAGACAGTGAAAGAGAGAGAAATTCTTACCAAATTCATTCAGGGACTGTGATGCCACCTGGATTGACCATATCTAGACCCACAGCTGATTGAGACATAAGGGTGGACACTCTTGGGGCTCAGAGGTTTGGTGAGGTTGGGGGAGCAAACGCAGACCCTTTAAAGTACTACTGCGTGGTACCCATCCCATGGGTCCCAAATCTCCAGGTTCAAGGGCATCTTCCTACATCGAAAACATGCATGAGAAACCCAGAAGATGGTACACCGTGTGATCGGGAAAGGTTTCTAAAACGCACCTCATTTCTCATCTCCTTGTGCTCCGGTTCGCCATTCCAGCCGCTTTACTAGCAATCTCCCTGCTTGGAGAATCAGCACCTTTAACCTCCTGTTCCGTACAGGTTGCAATTTGTCCTGAGGATGAACGGGAAGAGGGGGAACCAATGAGAGACTAGCTCTAGGTGTTGGGACAGGCACAGGTCACTCTATTATCCCATCAGGAAGAAGAATTCACCACAGGCTCAGCCTGCCGCCCGGAACCAGAATAGGGCCTGAAGCAATCCTGCGCCTTTGCGGCCAGCTCCCAAGAAAGCGAGTTGACAAAGGGAGCTCAGGGGCACTGCAATTCACAAACCTGCAGAGTTAAAAATGATAACTCTCGTCCACAAATATATTGAGGGAAGGCAACGAAGAGGATTTGAAAGCAAGGCAGAATTGCAGGAAACAGATTTCAGGAGGGAGATTCGAATCGCCTTTAAAGCACAGGAAAACCGGCAAAACCTCGACAATGATGCCCTTGGCCAAAAAGGGCGTATGCGTTTTTTCCTGAATATATTCAGGAAAAAACGCATACGCCCTTTTTGGCCAACCAAGCAACCTGGAAAGGCAAATCAGCGCTACAAAGAAGTCTCGCTTCCCATCGGTCAAAAGGGCCATGCTGAATAAAGTGTCCAAACCAGAAATGCAGGACAGGCCATGGAGAAACGGGAGCCTTGCTACGCTGATGGGCGGGATGTCAATTGCCAACAGCCACTCTGGAGAAGTGTACGGTGTGTCCTGCAACATCTAAAAAACTCAGTTTAGAGAGCATAGGGCACTTCCACTCATGGGCGTATAAATTGGGAAAACTAAAAATCAGCAAGACACAGGCACCCCAAAGTTTAGGGCTGCTCTGCTGACAAGAACCTCCACTTCGTTCCACCTTAAATATCCCAGGAAAGAGAAAAATGGATAAAGAAGTTGTGGTCTTTATGTACAATGGAATATCACTCAGCCATGAAATCAACGCCATAAGGCTAGTAGCAGCATGATGAGTGGATTTAGGTACGACGATTCTAAGTGCAATAAGTCACAGAGAAAAAGACACAGATCATAAGATATCACTTATAGAGGGAATGTAAAAACCGCTACACTTGAACTGAATTACAAAACAGAACAGAGTCACACTTTTAGAAAACACACTATGGCTGCTTAACGGGAAAGGTGAGGTGGGGTGATGCATAAAACAAGGGTTTCAAAAGAGCTCAGATCCCGTTCCATAAACCCAATATGTAATAGACAAGACCTACTCCTTGCTCAGTGAGCTGGACTCAACACCCCCTATTCACCGCCCAAGAATATATCTGACTAGTAAGAATCTTAAAACCTATGTATTGATATCTCTCTGTAAGCGAGTCAACTGCGTGTAAAGCGGCAGAAACACAGCAGTGAAAAGCAGCTAAACCCCATTATAAAAATCAATTACTTTTAAAAACCCGTGAAACAAAGACAGTGAAAGAGAGAGAAATTCTTACCAAATTCGTTCAGGGGCTGTGATGCCACCTGGATTGAGCATATCTAGACCCACAGCTGATTGACACATAAGAGTGGACACTCTTGGGGCTGAGAGGTTTGGTGAGGTTGGAGGAGCAAACGCAGACCCTTTAAAGTACTACTGCGTGGTACCCATCCCATGGGTCCCAAATCTCCAGGTTCAAGGGCATCTTCCTACATCGAAAACATGCATGAGAAACCCAGACGATGGTACACCGTGTGATCGGGAAAGGTTTCTAAAACGCACCTCATTTCTCATCTCCTTGTGCTCGGGTTCGCCATTCCAGCCGCTTTACTAGCAATCTCCCTGCTTGGAGAATCAGCACCTTTAACCTCCTGTTCCGTACAGGTTGCAATTTGTCCTGAGGATGAACGGGAAGAGGGGGAACCAATGAGAGACTAGCTCTAGGTGTTGGGACAGGCACAGGTCACTCTAGTATCCCATCAGGAAGAAGAATTCACCACAGGCTCAGCCTGCCGCCCGGAACCAGAAGAGGGCCTGAAGCAATCCTGCTCCTTTGCGGCCAGCTCCCAAGAAAGCGAGTTGACAAAGGGAGCTCAGGGGCACTGCAATTCACAAACCTGCAGAGTTAAAAATGATAACTCTCGTCCACAAATATATTGAGGGAAGGCAACGAAGACGATTTGAAAGCAAGGCAGAATTGCAGGAAACAGATTTCAGGAGGGAGATTCGAATCGCCTTTAAAGCACAGGAAAAGCGGCAAAACCTCGACAATGATGCCCTTGGCCAAAAAGGGCGTATGCGTTTTTTCCTGAATATATTCAGGAAAAAACGCATACGCCCTTTTTGGCCAACCAAGCAACCTGGAAAGGCAAATCAGCGCTACAAAGAAGTCTCGCTTCCCATCGGTCAAAAGGGCCATGCTGAATAAAGTGTCCAAACCAGAAATACAGGACAGGCCATGGAGAAACGGGAGCCTTGCTACGCTGATGGGCGGGATGTCAATTGCCAACAGCCACTCTGGAGAAGTGTACGGTGTGTCCTGCAACATCTAAAAAACTCAGTTTAGAGAGCATAGAGCACTTCCACTCATGGGCGTATAAATTGGGAAAACTAAAAATCAGCAAGACACAGGCACCCCAAAGTTTAGGGCTGCTCTGCTGACAAGAACCTCCACTTCGTTCCACCTTAAATATCCCAGGAAAGAGAAAAATGGATAAAGAAGTTGTGGTCTTTATGTACAATGAAATATCACTCAGCCATGAAATCAACGCCATAAGGCTAGTAGCAGCATGATGAGTGGATTTAGGTACGACGATTCCAAGTGCAATAAGTCACAGAAAAAGACACAGATCATAAGATATCACTTATAGAGGGAATGTAAAAACCGCTACACTTGAACTGAATTACAAAACAGAACAGAGTCACACTTTTAGAAAACACACTATGGCTGCTTAACGGGAAAGGTGAGGTGGGGTGATGCATAAAACAAGGGTTTCAAAAGAGCTCAGATCCCGTTCCATAAACCCAATATGTAATAGACAAGACCTACTCCTTGCTCCGTGAAATGGACTCAACACCCCCTATTCACCGCCCAAGAATATATCTGACTAGTAAGAATCTTAAAACCTATGTATTGATATCTCTCTGTAAGCGAGTCAAGTGGGTGTAAAGCGGCAGAAACACAGCAGTGAAAAGCAGCTAAACCCCATTATAAAAATCAATTACTTTTAAAAACCCGTGAAACAAAGCCAGTGAAAGAGAGAGAAATTCTTACCAAATTCGTTCAGGGGCTGTGATGCCACCTGGATTGACCATATCTAGACCCACAGCTGATTGAGACATAAGGGTGGACACTCTTGGGGCTGAGAGGTTTGCTGAGGTTGCGGGAGCAAACGCAGACCCTTTAAAGTACTACTGCGTGGTACCCATCCCATGGGTCCCAAATCTCCAGGTTCAAGGGCATCTTCCTACATCGAAAACATGCATGAGAAACCCAGAAGATGGTACACCGTGTGATCGGGAAAGGTTTCTAAAACGCCCCTCATTTCTCATCTCCTTGTGCTCGGGTTCGCCATTCCAGCCGCTTTACTAGCAATCTCCCTGCTTGGAGAATCAGCACCTTTAACCTCCTGTTCCGTACAGGTTGCAATTTGTCCTGAGGATGAACGGGAAGAGGGGGAACCAATGAGAGACTAGATCTAGGTGTTGGGACAGGCACAGGTCACTCTATTTTCCCATCAGGAAGAAGAATTAACCACAGGCTCAGCCTGCTGCCCGGAACCAGAATAGGGCCTGAAGCAATCCTGCGCTTTGGCGGCCACCTGCCAAGAAAGCGAGTTGACAAAGGGAGATCAGGGGCACTGCAATTGACAAACCTGCAGAGTTATAAATGATAGCTCTCGTCCACAAATATATTGAGGGAAGGTAACGAAGAGGATTTGAAAGCAAGGCAGAATTGCAGGAAACAGATTTCAGGAGGGAGATTCGAATCGACTTTAAAGCACAGGAAAAGCGGCAAAACCTCGACAATGATGCCCTTGGCCAAAAAGGGCGTATGCGTTTTTTCATGAATATATCCAGGAAAAAACGCATACGCCCTTTTTGGCCAACCAAGCAACCTGGAAAGGCAAATCAGCGCTACAAAGAAGTCTCGCTTCCCATCGGTCAAAAGGGCCATGCTGAATAAAGTGTCAAAACCAGAAATGCAGGACAGGCCATGGAGAAATGGGCGCCTTGCTACGCTGATGGGCGGGTTGTAAATTGCCAACAGCCACTCTGGAGAAGTGCACGGTGTGTTCTGAAACATCTAAAAACCTCAGCTTAGAGAGCATAGGGCACTTCCACTCATGGGCGTATAAATTGGGAAAACTAAAAATCAGCAAGACACAGGCACCCCAAAGTTTAGGGCTGCTCTGTTGACAAGAACCTCCACTTCGTTACACCTTAAATATCCTAGGAAAGAGAAAAATGGATAAAGAAGTTGTGGTCCTTATGTACAATGGAATATCACTCAGCCATGAAATCAACATCATAAGGCTAGTTGCAGCATGATGAGTGGATTTAGGTACGACGTTTCTAAGTGAAAAAAAGTCACACAGAAAAAGAACCTTATCATAAGATATCACTTATAGAGGGAATGTAGGAACCGCTACACTTGAACTGAATTACAAAACAGAACCGAGTCACACGTTGGGAAAACACACTATGGCTGCTTAACGGGAAAGGTGAAGTGGGGTGATGCATAAAACAAGGGTTTCAAATTAGCTCAGATACCGTTCCATAAACCCAATATGTAGTAGACAAGCCCTACTCCTTGCTCAGTGAACTAGACTCAACACCCCCTATTCAGCGCAAAAGAATATATCTGACTAGTAAGACTCTTAAAACCTATGTATTGATATCTCTCTGTAAGTGTGTCAAGTGGGTGTAAAGCGGCATAAACACAGCAGTGAAAAGCAGCTAAACCCCATTATAAAAATCAATTACTTTTAAAATCCCGTGAAACAAAAACAGTGAAAGAGCGAGAAATTCTTAGAAAATTCGTTCAGGGGCTGTGATGCAACCTGGATTGACCATGTCTAGACCCACAGCTGATTGAGACATAAGGGTGGACACTCTTGGGGCTGAGAGGTATGTTGAGGTTGGGTGAGCAAACGCAGGCGATTTACAGTAATACTGCCTGGTACCCATCCCATGGGTCCCAAATCTCCAGGTTCAAGGGCATCTTCCTACATCAAAAACATGAATGAGAAACCCAGAAGATGGTACACCGTGTGATCGGGAAAGGTTTCTAAAACGCACCACATTTCTCATCTCCTTGTGCTCGGCTTCGCCATTCCAACCGCTTCACTAGCAATCTCCCTCCTTGGAGAATCAGCACCTTTAACCTCCTGTTCCGTACAGGATGCAATTTGTCCTGAGGATGAACGGGAAGAGGAGGAACCAATGAGAGACTAGCTCTAGGTGTTGGGACAGGCACAGGTCACTCTAATTTCCAATTAGGAAGAAGAATTAACCACCGGCTCAGCCTGCTCTCTAGAACCAGAATAGGGCCTGAAGCAATCCTGCCCTTTTTCGGCCAGCTCCCAAAAAAGCGAGTTGAAAACTGAAACTCATGGGCACTGCAATTCACAAACCTGCAGAGTTATAAATGATAACTCTCGTCCAAAAATATATTGAGCGAAGGCAACGAAGAGGATTTGAAAGCAAGGCAGAATTGCAGGAAACAGATTTCAGGAGGTAGATTCGAATCGCCTTTAAAGCACAGGAAAAGCGGCAAAACCTCGACAATGATGCCCTTGGCCAAAAAGGGCGTATGCGTTTTTTCCTGAATATATTCAGGAAAAACCGCATACGCCCTTTTTGGCCAACCAAGCAACCTGGAAAGGCAAATCAACACTACAAAGATGTCTCGCTTCCCATTGGTAAAAAGGGGCATGCTGAATAAAGTGTCAATACCAGAAATGCAGGAAACGCCATGGAGAAATGGAAGCCTTGCTACGCTGATGGACAGGAAGTATATCGCTAAGAGCCACTCTGGAGAAGTGCACGGTGTGTCCTGAAACATCGACAAAAGACAGCTTAGAGAGCATAGGGCACTTCCACTCATGGGCGTATAAAATGGGAAAACAAAAAATCAACAAGACACAGCCACCCCAAATTTAGGGCTGCGCTGTTTCCAAGAACCTCCACTTCAGTACACCTTAAATATGCCACGATAGAGAAAAATGGACAAAGAAATTGTGGTACTTATGTACAATGGAATATCACTCAGCCATGAAATCAACGTCATAAGGCTAGTAGCAGCATGATGAGTGGATTTAGGTACGACGATTCTAAGTGAAATAAGTCACACAGAAAAAGACACTTATCATAAGATATCACTTATATAGGGAATGTAAAAACCGCTACACTTGAACTGAATTACAAAACAGAACAGAGTCACACCTTTAGAAAACACACTATGGCTGCTTAAAGGGAAAGGTGAGGTGGGGTGATGCATAAACAAGGGTTTCAAATTACCTCAGATACCGTTCCATAAACCCAATATGTAATAGAAAAGACCTACTCCTTGCTCAGTGAACTGGACTCAGCACCCCCTATTCACCGCCCAAGAATATATCTGACTAGTAAGAATCTTAAAACCTATGTATTGATATCTCTCTGTAAGTGAGTCAAGTGGGTGTAAAGCGGCATAAACACAGCAGTGAAAAGCAGCTAAACCCCATTATAAAAATCACTTACTTTTAAAAACCCGTGAAACAAAGACAGTGAAAGAGAGAGAAATTCTTACCAAATTCGTTCAGGGGCTGTGATGCCACCTGGATTGACCATATCTAGACCCACGACTGATTGAGACATAAGTGTGGACACTCTTGAGGCTGAGAGGTTTGGTGAGGTTGGGTGAGCAAACGCAGGCCCTTTCAAGTAATACTGCGTGGTACCCATCCCATGGGTCCCAAATCTCCACGTTCAAGGACATCTTCCTACATCAAAAACATGCATGAGAAACCCAGAAGATGGTACACCGTGTGATCGGGAAAGGATGCTAAAACGCACCATATTTCTCATTCCCTTGTGCTCGGTTTCACAATTCCAGCCGCTTTACTAGCAATCTCCCTCCTTGGAGAATCAGTACCTTTAACCTCCTGTTCCGTACAGGTTGCAATTTGTCCTGAGGATGAACGGGAAGAGGGGGAACCAATGAGAGACTAGCTCTAGGTGTTGGGACAGGCACAGGTCACTCTATTTTCCCATCAGGAAGAAGAATTTACCACAGGCTCATCCTGCCCCCTGGAACCAGAATAGGGCCTGAAGCAATCCTGCGCTTTTGTGGCCAGCTCCCAAAAAAGCGAGTTGAAAAATGGAGCTCATGTCACTATTTGCAGATGACATGATACTATACATAGAGAATCCTAAAGATGCTACCAGAAAACTCCTAGAGCTAATCAATGAATTTGGTAAAGTAGCAGGATACAAAATTAATGCACAGAAATCTCTTGCATTTCTATACACTAATGATGAAAAATATGAAAGTGAAATTTAGAAAACACTCTCGTTTACCATTCCAACAAAAAGAATAAAATATCTAGGAATAAACCTACCTAAGGAGACAAAAGACCTGTATGCAGAAAATTATAAGACACTGATGAAAGAAATTAAAAATGATACAAATAGATGGAGAGATATACCATGTTCCTGGATTGGAAGAATCAACATTGTGAAAATGACTCTACTACCCAAAGCAATCTACAGATTCAATGCAATCCCTATCAAACTACCACTGGCATTTTTCACAGAACTAGAACAAAAAATTTCACAATTTGTATGGAAACACAAAAGACCCCGAATAGCCAAAGCAATCTTGAGAACGAAAAATGGAGCTGGGGGAATCAGGCTCCCTGACTTCAGACTATATTACAAAGCTTCAGTAATCAAGACAGTTTGGTACTGGCACAAAAACAGAAATATAGAGCAATGGAACAGGATAGAAAGCCCAGAGATAAACCCACACACATATGGTCACCTTATCTTTGATAAAGGAGGCAAGCATATACAGTGGAGAAAAGACAGCCTCTTCAATAAGTGGTGCTGGGAAAATTGGACAGCTACGTGTAAAAGTATGAAATTAGAACACTCCCTAGCACCATACACAAAAATAAACTCAAAATGCATTAAAGACCTAAGTGTAAGGGCAGACACTATCAAACTCTTAGAGGAAAACATAGGCAGAACACTCTATGACATACATCACAGCAAGATTCTTTTTGACCCAGCTCCCAGAGAAATGGAAATAAGAACACAAATAAACAAATGGGACTTAATGAAACTTAAAAGCTTTTGCACAGCAAAGTAAACCGTAAACAAGACCAAAAGAAAACCATCAGAATGGGAGAAAATATTTGCAAATGAAGCACCTGACAAAAGATGAATCTCCAAGATTTACAAGCAGCTCATGCAGCTCAATAAAAAAAGCAAACAACCCAATCCAAAAATGGGCAGAAGACCTAAATAGACATTTATCCAAAGAAGATATACAGATGGCCTACAGACACATGAAAGAATGCTCAACATCATTAATCATTAGAGAAATGCAAATCAAAACTACAATGAGATATCATCTCACACCGGTCAGAATGGCCATCATCAAAAAATCTAGAAACAATAAATGCTGGAGAGGGTGTGGAGGAAAGGGAACACTCTTGCACTGTTGGTGGGAATGTAAATTGATACAGCCACTATGGAGAACAGTATGGAGGTTCCTTAGAAAACTAAAAATAGAACTACCATACGACCCAGCAATCCCACTACTGGGCATATACCCTGAGAAAACCATAGGTCAAAAAGAGTCATGTACCAAAATGTTCATTGCAGCTCTATTTACAATAGCCAGGACATGGAAGCAACCTAAATGTCCATCGACAGATGAATGGATAAAGAAGATGTGGCACATATATATAATGGAATATTACTCAGCCATAAAAAGAAATGAAATGGAGGTTTTTGTAATGAGGTGGATGGGGTTAGAGTCTGTCATACAGAGTGAAGTAAGTCAAAAAGAGAAAAACAAATACAGTATGCTAACACATATATACGGAATCTAAGGAAAAATAAATGGCTATGAAAAACCTAGTGGCAAGACGGGAATAAAGACACAGACCTACCAGAGAATGGACTTGAGGATATGGGGAGGGGGTGGGGTGAGATGTAACAGGGTAAGAGAGTGTCATGGACATATATACACTACCAAATGTAAAATAGATAGCTAGTGGGAAGCAGCTGCATAGCACAGGGAGATCAGCTTGGTACTTTGTGACCACCCAGAGGGGTGGGATGGGGAGGGTGCGAGGGAGGGAGATGCAAGAGGGTAGAGAAATGGGAACATATTGTATATGTATAACTGATTCACTTTGTTATAAAGCAGAGGCTAACACACCATTGTAAGGCAATTATACTTCAATAAAGATGTTTAAAAAAAAAAGATGTGATGTGAACAAAAAAACCGTGGTTTATTTTTGTAAAAATTGATCCCAAATAAAATACTTTTAGTTAATTGAAAATAAACATACATAAAGTATAAAAAAATGGAGCTCAGGGGCACTGCAATTCACAAACCTGCAGAGTTATAAATGATAACTCTCGTCCATAAATATATTTAGGGAAGGCAGCGAAGAGGATTTGAAAGCAAGGCAGAATAGCAGGAAACAGATTTCAGGAGGCAGATTCGAATCGCCTTTAAAGCACATGAAAAGCAGCAAAACGTCGAAAATGAGGGCCTTGGCCAAAAAGGGCGTATGCATTTTTTCCTGAATATATTCAGGAAAAAACAAATACGCCCTTTTTGGCCAACCAAGCACCTGGAAAGGCAAATCAGCGCTACAAAGAAGTCTCGCTTCCAAACGGTCAAAAGGGCCATGCTGAATAAAGTGTCAAAACCAGAAATTCAGGACAGGCCATGGAGAAATGGGAGCCTTGCTACGCTGATAGGCGGGTTGTAAATTGCCAACAGCCACTCTGGACAAGTGCACGGTGTGTCCTGAAACATCTACAAAACAGAGCTTAGAGAACATAGCGCACTTCCACTCATGGGCGTATAAATTGGGAAAACTAAAAATCAGCAAGACACAGGCAACCCAAAATTTAGGGCTGCTCTGTTGACAAGAACCTCCACTTCATTACACCTTAAATATGCCAGGAAAGAGAAACATGGATACAGAAGTTGTGGTCCTTATATACAATGGAATATCATTTAGCCATGAAATCAACGTCACAAGGCTGGTGGCAGCATGATGAGTGGATTTAGGTACGACGATTCTAAGTGAAATAAGTCACACAGAAAAAGAACCTTATCATAAGATATCACTTATAGAGGGAATGTAAGAACCGCTACACTTGAAGTGAATTACAAAACAGAACAGAGTCACACGTTTAGGAAACACACTATGGCTGTTTAACGGGAAAGGTGAGGTGGGGTGATTCATAAAACAAGGGTTTCAAATTAGCTCAGATACCGTTCCATAAACCCAATATGTAATAGACAAGCCCTACTCCTTGCTCACTGAACTGGACTCAGCATCCCCTATTCACCACACAAGAATATATCTGACTAGTAAGAATCTTAAAACCTATGTATTGCTATCTCTCTGTAAGTGAGTCAAGTGGGTGTAAAGTGGCATAAATGCAGCAGTGAAAAGCAGCTAAACCCCATTATAAAAATAAATTACTTTTCAAAACCCGTGAAACAAAGACGGTGAAAGAGAGAGAAATTCTTACAAAATTCGTTCAGGGGCTGTGATGCAACCTGGATTGACCATATCTAGACCCACAGCTGATTGAGACATAAGGGTGGACACTCTTGGGCCTGAGAGGATTTGTGAGGTTGGGTGAGCAAACGCAGACCCTTTAAAGTAATACTGCATGGTACCCCTTCTATGGATCCCAAATCTCCAGGTTCAATGGAAAATTCCTACAGAGAAAAAATGCATGGGAAACCCAGTGGATGGTATACAGTGTGATCGAGAAAGGTTTCTTAAACACACCTCATTCCTCATCTCCTGGTTCTCGGGTTCGCCATTCCAGCCGCTTTACTAAAAATCTCCCCACTTGGAGAATCAGCACCTTTAACCTCTTGTTTCATACAGGTTGCAATTTGTACTGAGGAAGAATGGGAAGCGGGGGAACACTTGAGACGCTAGCTCTAGGTGTTGGGACAGGTATAGGTCACTCTAATTTCCCATCAGGAAGAAGAATTAACCGCAGGCTCAGTCTGCCCCACGGAACCAGAATAGGGCCTTAAGCAATCCTGCGGTTTTGCGACCAGCTTCCAAAAAAGCAAGTTGAAAAATGGAGCTCAGGGGCACTGCAATTCACAATCCTGTAGAGTTATAAATGGTAACTCAAGTCCAAAAATATATTGAAGGAAGGCAACGAAGAGGATTTGAAAGCAAGGCAGAATTTCAGGAAATTTATATAGTTTATATGTTAAGTGTTTATATACATTCAACATGCATTAGCCTATTTAGGTTAGCCCCATAAGCCTAATTTTTCCATCCTTCCACCTTTCATTTTGGTTAACCATTAGTTTGTTTTATAAGTCTGTGAATGTCTTTTTCTGTGGAAGTATGTTCATTGGTAGCAATCTTAGGATAACTTGTATAAATGATATCATAGGATATTTGTCATTCCCTTTCGACTTACTTTACCTAATAAGATTATTTCTAGGCTCATTTGTAGTCCTGAAAACGGCACTCTTCAGTTTTTTCCCGAGGCTACTATTCCATTCCGTACATATACCACTTCTTCTTTGTCAATTCATCTGTTTATGGACCTTTTTTTTGCTTCCATGTCTTGGCTATTTCAATATTGCTGCAGTGCACATTTGCCTGCCTCTGTCTTTCCGATTCTGGTGGTCTTAGATTATAGGCCCAAAAGGTGCCCTGCTACATCATCTGGTAGCTCAATTTTTACCTTTTAAAGCAGCTCCATTCAGTTTTCCTTAGCGCTGTTAACACTTTACATCCCACCAGCTGCTAGAAGGTACAAAGTTCTCTAAAACCCCTTCAGCATTTATAGTTTGTAGACGTTTTGCTGATGGTCATTTGACTGGTGTGAGCTGAAACCTTTTTGGAGGTTGGATTTGCATGTGGCTAATAATTCCTTATACTGAGCTTTAGGCATGCCCTTTTTTTCTTTTCCTCTTTTTTTTTTAAAGAGTGAGTACAACTTCCGTCTTCATATTGACTTCTTGAAAAATGTGTCATGTGTTGAATTTTCTTGCCTATTCCCTACCCCAGGGCATTTTTTTGAGGGGAGGTGTCATTTACAGCCCTGCAATTCTTGCGACTATTAAGCAACCATTAGCACTGGGTTGAAAGCTGCTGTTGTGAGAAACAGCCACAAGGCGGCAGCATTATTACGTTCTCAACCCTTGTTACTAGGGCAACAGAGTCTTCCTGGAGGTAGTGTTCCGAGGCTGTATATTAGAGAGGAATGTGCGCGAACAAGCCCCAGATTTCAGGAGGTAGATACGAATCGCCTTTAGAGCACATGAAAAGCGGCAAAACGTCGACAATGATGCACTTGGCCAAAAAGGGCGTATGCGTTTTTTCCTGAATATATTCAGGAAAAAACGCATAGGCCCTTTTTGGCCAACTAAGCAAGCCGGAAAGGCAAATCAGCACTACAAATAAGTCTCACTTCCCATGCGTCCAAAGGCCATCCAAAAGAGTGTAAAAACCAGAAGTGCAGGACAGGCCAGGTAGAAAAGGGAGCCTTGTTAGGCTGATGGGCGGGATGTAAATTGCCAACGGCCACTCTGGAGAAGTGTACGGTGTTTCCTAAAACATCTAAAAAACACAGCTAGAGAGCATAGGGCCCTTCCACTTGTGGACGTATAAAATGGGAAAACTAAAAAACAACAAGACACAGGCACCCCAAAGTTTAGGCCTGCTCTGATTACAAGAACCTCCACTTCAGTACACCTTAAATATGCCAGGATAGAGAAAAATGGATAAAGAAGTGTGGTACTTATCTACAATGGAATATCACTCAGCCATGAAATCAATGTCATATGGCTACTAGCAGCATGATGAGTGGATTTAGGTACGATGTTTCTAAGTGAAATAAGTCACACAGAAAAAGACACTTATCATAAGATATCACTTACAGAGGGAAAGTAAAAATCGCTACACATGACCTGATTACAAAACAGAACAGAGTCACACATTTAGAAAACACTGGATGGCTGCTTAACTGGAAAGGTGAGGTGGGGTGAGGCATAAAACAAGGGTTTGAAATTAGCACACATACCGTTCCATAAACCAAATATGTAAAAGACAACACCTACCCCTTGCTCATTGAACTGGACTCAACGCCCCCTATTCACCGCACAAGAGTATATATGACTAGTAAGAATCTTAAAACCTATGTATTGATATCTCTCTGTAAGTGAGTCAAGTGGGTGTAAAGCGCCATAAACACAGCAGTGAAAATCAGCTAAACCCCATTATAAAAATAGATTATAAAAAAACCCCAACAAAGACAGTGAAAGAGAGAGAAATTCGTACAAAGTTCGTTCAGGGGCAGTGAAGCAACCGGGATCGACCATATCTAGACCCACAGCTGGATTAGATATAAGGCTGGACACTCTTGGGGCTGAGAGGATAGGTGAGGTTGGGTTAGCAAACGCCTACCCTTTAAAGTAATAGTGCGTGGTACCCATTCTATGGGTCCCAAATCTCCAGGTTCAAGGGAATCTTCTTACAGAGAAAAAATGCATGGGAAACCCAGTGGATGGTATACAGTGTGATCGGGAAAGGTTTCTGAAACGCACCCATTCCTCATCTCCTGGTGCTCGGGTTCGCCATTCCAGCCGCTTGACTAACAATCTCCCCACTTGGAGAATCAGCACCTTTAACCTCCTGTTTCGTACAGGTTGCAATTTGTCCTGAGGATGAATGGGAAGAGGGGGAACCCATGAGAGGGTAGCTCTAGGTGTTGGGACAGGCACAGGTCACTCTAATTTCCATCAGGAAGAAAAATTAACCACAGGCTCAGCCTGTCCCCCGGAACCAGAATAGAGCCTGAAGCCATCCTGCGGGTTTTCGGCCAACTCCCAAAAGAGCGAGTTGAAATATGGAGCTCAGGGGCACTGCAATTCACAAATCTGCAGAATTATAAATGACCACTCTCGTCCAAAAATATATTGAGGGAAGGCAACGAAGAGGATTTGAAAGCAATGCAGAATTGCAGAAAACAGATTTCAGAGGTAGATTCGATTCGCCTTTAAAGCACATGAAAAGCGGCAAAACGTCGACAATGCTGCACTTCGCCAAAAAGGGCGTATGCGTTTTTTCCTGAATATATTCAGGAAAAAACGCATACGCCCTTTTTGGCCAACCAAGCAATCCGGAAATGCAAATCAGCATTACAAAGATGTCTCACTTGCCACGGGTCAAAAGGGCCATCTTAAAAAGTGTAGAAACCCGAAATGCAGGACAGGCCAGGGAGAAAAGGGAGCCTTGTTATGCTGATGGGCGGGATGTAAATTGCCAACGGCCACTCTGGAGAACTGTATGGTGTTTCCTAAATCATCTAAAAAACACAGCTAGAGAGCATAGGGCACTTCCACTCGTGGGCGTATAAAATGGGAAAACTAAAAATCGTCAAGACACAGGCATGCCAAAGCTTCGGGCTGCTCTGTCTACAAGAACCTCCACTTCATTACAACTTAAATATGCCAGAAAAGAGAAAAATGGATAAAGAAATTGTGGTACTTATGTACAATGGAATATCACTCAGCCATGAAATCAGTGACATAAGGCTAGTAGCTGCAGGATGAGTGGATTTAGGTACGATGATTCAAAGTGAAATAAGTGACACAGAAAAAAAAAACTTATCGTAAGTTATCACTTATAGAGGGAAAGTAAAAATCGTTACACATGACCTGATTTACAAAACAGAACAGAGCCACACATTTAGAAATCACACTATGGATCCTTAACGGGAAAGGTGAGGTGGGGTGAGGCATAAAACAAGGGTTTTATATTAGCACAGACACCGTTCCATAAACCAAATATGTTGCAGACAAGACCTACTCCTTGCTCAGTGAACTGGACGCAACATCCCCTATTCACCGCACAAGAATATATCTGACTAGTAAGAATCTTAAAACCTATGTATTGATATCTCTCTGTAAGCGAGTCAACTGGGTGTAAAGCGGCAGAAACACAGCAGTGAAAAGCAGCTAAACCCCATTATAAAAATCAATTACTTTTAAAAACCCGTGAAACAAAGACAGTGAAAGAGAGAGAAATTCTTACCAAATTCGTTCAGGGGCTGTGATGCCACCTGGATTGACCATATCTAGACCCACAGCTGATTGAGACATAAGGGTGGACACTCTTGGGGCTGAGAGGTTTGGTGAGGTTGGGGGAGCAAACGCAGACCCTTTAAAGTACTACTGCGTGGTACCCATCCCATGGGTCCCAAATCTCCAGGTTCAAGGGCATCTTCCTACATCGAAAACATGCATGAGAAACCCAGAAGATGGTACACCGTGTGATCGGGAAAGGTTTCTAAAACGCACCTCATTTCTCATCTCCTTGTGCTCGGGTTCGCCATTCCAGCCGCTTTACTAGCAATCTCCCTGCTTGGAGAATCAGCACCTTTAACCTCCTGTTCCGTACAGGTTGCAATTTGTCCTGAGGATGAACGGGAAGAGGGGGAACCAATGAGAGACTAGCTCTAGGTGTTGGGACAGGCACAGGTCACTCTATTATCCCATCAGGAAGAAGAATTCACCACAGGCTCAGCCTGCCGCCCGGAACCAGAATAGGGCCTGAAGCAATCCTGCGCCTTTGCGGCCAGCTCCCAAGAAAGCGAGTTGACAAAGGGAGCTCAGGGGCACTGCAATTCACAAACCTGCAGAGTTATAAATGATAACTCTCGTCCACAAATATATTGAGGGAAGTCAACGAAGAGGATTTGAAAGCAAGGCAGAATTGCAGGAAACAGATTTCAGGAGGTAGATTCGAATCGCCTTTAAAGCACAGGAAAAGCGGCAAAACCTCGACAATGATGCCATTGGGCAAAAAGGGCGTATGCGTTTTTTCCTGAATATATTCAGGAAAAAACGCATACGCCCTTTTTGGCCAACCAAGCAACCTGGAAAGGCAAATCAGCGCTGCAAAGAAGTCTCGCTTCCCATCGGTCAAAAGGGCCATGCTGAATAAAGTGTCCAAACCAGAAATGCAGGACAGGCCATGGAGAAACGGGAGCCTTGCTACGCTGATGGGCGGGATGTCAATTGCCAACAGCCACTCTGGAGAAGTGTACGGTGTGTCCTGAAACACCTAAAAAACTCAGCTTAGAGAGCATAGGGCACTTCCACTCATGGGCGTATAAATTGGGAAAACTAAAAATCAGCAAGACACAGGCACCCCAAAGTTTAGGGCTACTCTGTTGACAAGAACCTCCACTTCGTTCCACCTTAAATACCCCAGGAAAGAGAAAAATGGATAAAGAAGTTGTGGTCCTTATGTACAATGGAATATCACTCAGCCATGAAATCAACGTCATAAGGCTAGTAGCAGCATGATGAGTGGATTTACCTACGACGATTATAAGTGAAATAAGTCACACAGAAAAAGACACAGATCATAAGATATCACTTATAGAGGGAATGTAAAAACCGCTACACTTGAACTGAATTACAAAACAGAACAGAGTCACACTTTTAGAAAACACACTATGGCTGCTTAACGGGAAAGGTGAGGTGGGGTGATGCATAAAACAAGGGTTTGAAATTAGCTCAGATACCGTTCCATAAACCCAATATGTAATAGACAAGACCTACTCCTTGCTCAGTGAACTGGACTCAACAGCCCCTATTCACCGCCCAAGAATATATCTGACTAGTAAGAATCTTAAAACCTATGTATTGATACCTGTCTGTAACTGAATCAAGTCGGTGTAAAGCGGCATAAACACAGCAGTGAAAATCAGCTAAACCCCATTATAAACATAAATTACAAAAGAAACCCCAACAAACAGTGAAAGAGAGAGAAATTCGTACAAACTTCGTTTAGGGGCAGTGAAGAAACCTGGTTTGACCATATCTAGACCCACAGCTGGATTAGACATAAGGCTGGACACTCTTGGGGCTGAGAGGATTGGTGAGGTTGGGTGAGCAATCACAGGCCCTTTAAAGTAATAGTGCGTGGTACCCATTCTATGGGTCCCAAATCTCCAGGTTCAAGGGAATCTTCCTACTGCGAAAAAATGCATGGGAAACCCAGTGGATGGTATACAGTGTGATCGGGACACGTTTCTTAAACGCAGGTCATTTCTCATCTCCTGGTGCTCGGGTTCGCCATTCCAGCCCCTTGACTATCAATCTCCCCACTTGGAGAATCAGCACCTTTAACCTCCTGTTTCGTACAGGTTGCAATTTGTCCTGAGGATGAATGGGAAGAGGGCGAACCAATGCGAGACTAGCTCTAGGTGTTGGGACAGGCACAGGTCACCCTAATTTCCCATCAGGAAGAAGAATTAACCACAGGCTCAGCCTGCCTCCCGGAACCAGAATAGGGCCTGAAGCAATCCTGCGCTTTTGCGGCCAGCTCCCAAAAGAGCGATTTGGAAAATGGAGCTCAGGAGCACGGCAATTCACAAATCTGCAGAGTTATAAATGATAACTCTCGTCTAAACATGTATTGAGGTAAGGCAACGAAGAGGATTTCAAAGCAAGACAGAATTGCAGGAAACAGTTTTTCACAGGTAGATTGGACTCGCCTTTAAAGCACATGAAATTCCGCAGAACTTCAACAATGATGCAGTTGGCCAAAAAGGGCGTCTGCGTTCTTTCCTGAATAAATTTTGGAAAAAACGCAGATGCTCTTTTTGGCCAACTAAACAAGCGGGGAAGGCAAATCAGCATTACAAAAATGTCTCACTTCGCATTGGCCAAAGGCACATGCTGAAAAATTGTAAAACCCAGAAATGCAGGACAGGCCATGGAGAAAAGGGAGCCTTGTTATGCTGATCGGCGGGATGTAAATTGCCACCGGCCACTCTTGAGAAGTGTATGCTGTATCTTAAAACTTCTAAAAAACAGAGCTACAGAGCATACAGCACTTCCCCTCATGGGCGTGTATCTTGGGAAAACCAAAAAATCGACAAGACACAGGCACCCCAAAGTTTAGGGCTGCTCTGTTTAGAAATGCCTCGATTTGGGTACAACTTACATGTCCTTGGAAGGAAAAAATGGATAAAGAAGATGTGGTACTTATGTACAATGGAATATTACTCAGCAATTAAATCAATGAAATAAGGCCAGTGGCAGCAACTCGTGGAGACTGAGGTACGATCATTCTAAGTGACATAAGTCAGACATAAAAAGAGACTTATCATAAGGTATCACTTATAGATAGTATCTAAAAATGCCTTCACATGACCGCAATTACAAAACAGAAACGGAGTCACACATTTAGAAAACACACTTATGGCTGCTAAAGGAGAAAGGTGGGGCGGAGTGATGCATAAACCAGGAGGTTGAAATTAGCACAGATACGGTTCCATAAACAAAATAGGTATTCGACAGGACCTACTCTATAGCTCAAAGAGCTGGACTCAGCACACTGTTGTCACCGGAAAAGGATATATAAGACTGGTAAGAATCTGTAAAAGAATTTATTGATGTCTCTCTTTAAGTGAATCAAGTGGATAGATGTAGAGCAGGAAGAAACACAGTATTGAAAATCAGCTATACCCCATTATAAAATTAAATAACAAGAACACAATAAAGACAGAGAGAGAAATTCTTACAAAATTTGTTCAAGGGCTGTGATGCAACCTGGACTGACCATATCTAGACACAGAGCTGAATGGGACCTAAGGCTCTACACTCGTTGGTCTGAGAGGCTTCGTGAGGATGGGACAGCAAATGCAGCACTTTTAGAGTAATCCTGCCTGGCCCCCATTCCATGGGCCCCATATCTCCAGGCGCAGGGGACCCTTCCTACAGCTAAAGCATGCATGGCACATCCAGAGGATGGTACACCGTCTGATCGGGAAGAGTTTGGAAAAGTCACCTCATCTCCACGTCTCCCGGTATTCGGGTTCCCCAGCTCCTTTCCTTAGAGTCTCCCCACTTTGGGAAGGCAGCACACTCAACAGCCGGTTTTGCACAGCTTCGAATTTTCCGGTGAAGAAGGGGAATGGAGGGATGGAATGAGACACAAGCCTTAGATGTTTGGACAGGCATATGCCACTCTAGTTTCCTACCTGGAAGAAGAATTTCCCTATCCTTCAGGTGCCCCAGTAACTGGAATGGGTCTGTGGAAATCCTGCCCCTTTGTGTCTGCTTCCCTAAACAAGTTGAAAACCGGTGCTCAGGGGCACTGCAATTCACAAACATGCAGGGTTGTAATTGACACCTCTAATGGAGTCATTTCTTGAGCCAAGTATTCGTAAAGGCCTTGTAAGCAAAGCAGAATTGCAGGAAAGTGATTTCAAGGGGTAGTTTGCCCTCGTCATTAAAGCACATGCAAAGCTGCTGAACATCGCCAATGATGCAGTTTGCCAAAAAGGCCATATGCGTTATTCCTTAATATATTCAGGAAAAACCCTTACTCCATTTTTGGCCAACAAAACAGGCGGGCAATGTAAATTAATACTACAAAGAGATATCACTTCGCACCAGTCAGAATGGCCAACCTCACAAACTGTAAAACCTGAAATACAGGACAGGGCGTGGAGAAAAGGGAACCCTGACAAGCTGATGGTGGGAATGTAAATTGCTAACAGCCACTCTGGAGAAGTGGGTGGTGATTCCTTAAAAACCTAAACACCAGAGCTTCAGAGCATATAGCGCTTCCACTCCTGGGCCTGTATCTTGAAAAAAACGTAAATTGACAGGACCCAGGCACTCTAAAATTTATGCAGCCCTGTTTACAAGAGCCTCTACTCGGAAGCTACCTAAAAGTCCTTGGAAGGAAGAATGGATAAAGAAATTATGGTAGATATGTACAATGGAATATTACTCAGCCATGAAGTGAATGAAATAAGGCCATTTAGGGCCACTCAGAAGGACCTACATACATTCATACTAAGTGTCATAAATCAGGCAATGAAAAATATCATATGATATTACTTATCGGTGGAATCTAAAAATTGATAGAAAGGTACTATCTTACAACACAGAAACAGAGTCCCAGACTTAGAACACAAACTTATGGTTACCAAACTGGAAAGGTGTGTTGGAGGCATAAATCATGAGGTTGGAGTTAGTATATACATATTTACAGAGAGAAAACTTGTAATCAACATGGACCTGCTGTAGAGCACTTGGAACTCTTCTCAACACCCTTTAGTAACCTCAATGGGAAAATAATTCTAAAAAGAATATATAGTTATCTCTGTATAAATGAATCATGTTGGTGTATGTCAAAAATGAACACAACATGATAAATCAACTATATACTCCATTATAAATTTAAAATTAAATTAAAGAAAAGAAAAATGATCACTAAATTTGTTTAGTCGCAGTGAACGTATTAGTGTCACATCCCTGGACACAGACACAATTTGGTCCCAAGGCTGGACTGTTGTGGGCCTGAGGACCTCGGGAGGATATGCCAGCTAATTCGCCCCCCTTGAACATGTAGTACCTGGTCCCCTCTGCATGGGATCACTATCTCCAGATCTAAGTGTGCCCTCATACTACTAAACCAACCCTCTGACACCCAAAGGATGGTGGACTCTCTGGGCTGGATGACATTTGGAAAATCACCTGCTCTCAACATATCCTGGTGTTTGGGTTCCGACCTCCCGACTCCTTCGTAAGGGTCATCCCACTCTACAAGACAGCACCCTCAACAGGTGATTTTGCAGGGGTTTATACTTGTTCGGGGGATGAAGGGTAAGGGGGAAGAAGGAATGGGACAAAAGCCCTTCCATGTTTGGTCAGGCACATTCCACTCTAATTTAATACCCAAGAACAGGACTTGCCCTACATCTAAGGTTGTGTCAGTAACCAGAGAGGGACAGTAGAAATCCTGCCGCCTTCTGTTTCCCATAACAACAATTCTAAAACTGGACCTTATACTCACTTCATATTCACAATGCCTGGGGAGCTGTAAATGACAACAACCCTCAAAAAATGTCTTGGGGTAGGTAATCGAAGTAGACTTCAAAACAAGGCAACCTTTCAATAACCCTTTTTCAAGGGATAAATCTTACTGACACTGTTCAAAAAAAAAAGCACATATGAAGATACTCACCATTGCTTTATGTTAGACAAATGCAAATCAGATGTACAAAGAAGTATCACCTGGAACCACTCAGAATAGCCATCATCACAATGTCTACAAACAAGAAATGCTTCAGAGGGTGTGGAAAAAAAAGAAACCTACTATTTATTTATTTTTTTTTAAATCTGCGTTTGGTCTTCGTTGCTGCGCGCGGCTTTTCTATAGTTGCAGCAAGCGAGGGCTACTCACCATTGTGGTACGAAGCCTTCTCTTTGTGGTGGCTTCTCTTGTTGTGGAGCACAAGCTGTAGGCACACAGGCTTCAGTAGTTGTGGCTCGTGGGCTCTAGAGTGCAGACTGAGTAGTTGTGGTGCACGGGCTTACTTGTTCTGTGGCATGTGAGATCTTCCCGGGCCAGGGCTCGAACCTGTGTCCCCTGAACTGGCAGGCAGATTCTTAACCACTGCGCCACCAATTCTATGCTATCGGTGGCAATGCCAATTGGTAACAGCCACTATGGAGCACAGAATGGAGGTTACCAGAGTAAGGGGAGGTGGGAGGGATAAATTGGAAATTGGGATTGACACATACACACCACTATATATAAAAGAGATAACAAATAAGGGCTTACTGTATAGCACAGGGAACTCTACTCAATACTCTGTAATGACCTGCATGGGAAAGGAATCCAAAAAGGATTGGATATATGCATAACTGCTTCACTGTGCTGTGCAGCAGAAAGTAACACAACATTGTAAATCAACTCTATTCCAAAAAAAAATTGAAATTGAAATGAAATGAAGTAAAATAAAATAAAATAGAGCTACCAGATGATCCAGCAAGTTCACTCCTGTGTGCATATCTGGAGGAAAGCATAAATCAAAAAGACACATCTTCCCCAATGTTCACTGCAACACTCTTTACAATAGCGAAGACATGGAAGCAACCAAAATGTCCATCAACATATGAATATAGGTAAAGAATATGTGATGCATATATATAATGGAATATGACTCAGCCATAAAATAGAAGAAAATAATGCCAGTTGCAGTAACATGGATGGACCTAGAGATGATTGTACTAAGTGAAGTAAGTCAGACAGAGTAAGACAAATATTGGATGATATCACTTCTAGGTGGAAGCTAAAAATTGATACAAAGGAACTAACTTACAAAACAGAGGCAGACTCACAGACTTGGAAAACAAACTTATGGTTACCAAAGGGGAGAGGTGGGGGGTAGGGATAAATCAGGAGCTTGGGGTAAACATACGAATACTACTATATATAACAGATAAGCAACAAGGACATACTGTATAGCACAGGGAGCTCTACTCAGTATTCTGGGAATACCGTTATCAGAAAAGAATCTGAAAAAGAATGAATATATGCATATGTGTAACTGAATCACTTGCTGTGCAGCTGAAATGAACACAACACTGTAAATCAACTGTACTCCAATAAAATTTAAATTTCAAAATAAAGAAAATCACCTATATTTCAAAAGAAAAAAAAAGAATTCCCATCTCTTTATATGGCTTGATAGCTTACTTTTTTAGTGCTCAATATTATCCCATTCCCAGAATATATTAATACTATCTCATTTCATTCACCTATTGGAGGACACCTTAGTTTCATTCACATTTTGGCAATATTGAATTAGGTGCTATAAATATCCATATGCAGGTTTTCCTCTGGAGGTATGTTTTAAACTACTTTCAGTAAATATCCATGAGAACACTTGACGGATTGTACAGTAAGGGAATGCTCAATATTCTAGCAAGTGTCAATCAGATTACCAAAGTAGCTGTATTATTTTTCATTTCCACCAATGACAAATGACATTTCTTATTGTTCCACAGCTCCTACAGAATTTGTTCTTGTCATTGTTCACATTTTAGCCATTCTAAGTGTTACATAGTGGTATGTAATTGTATTTTTAATTTGCTTTTTCATGGCAGCATGTAATCTGGATTATTCTTCTGTATACTTATATGCATAGTGTCTATTTTCTTTGGTGAGGTGTCCATAAAGTATATTGGTCCACATTTTATTTAGGTTGCTTTCGTTTTTTTTCTACCCAATCTGTATTTGTTTTATTTATTTTCGTGCCTTATTGCATTAGCAAGGACTTGGAGTAAAATATGGAAAAGGAGTCATGAAAGGGGACATCCTTGCTTTTACCTGAACTTACTGGAAAAGCTTCATGGTTTTGACCATTAATCATGATGTAAGATAAAAGTTTCCTGTAAATCTTTGTTATCAACTTGAGAAAGCTCCAGTCTATTTCTTTAACTGAGAGCTTTTATGAAGAATGGGTGTTAGATTTTTTCAAAGGTCTTCTGAATCTATTGATATGCTAATGATTGTCTTTAAGGTGTTGATATGATGGATATAATTATTTGATTCTGGAATATTGAACCAGCCTTTCATACCTGGGATTATTTCCTCTCATTCATGATATAAAATTCTCTCAAATATTGTTGGATTCGATTTGGTAATATTTTGTTGAGGATTTTTGCATTGATGTTCCTGAGAGATATTGGTCAGTTTTCTTTACTATTCATATGTTCTTCTAAGTTTGGATGTTGTGGATTTAGTGTCAGACATTCATTTGGGGAGATTCTCAGTCATTTTTAAAAAATATTTTCTGTTCTTTATTATCTTTATTCTCCTCCTGCTATACCCATTATGTATAGGTCACAGCATTTTTCATTGTTCCACAATTATTGATTACTCTGTTCTGTTGATTTCTTTCCTGCCCATTTTCTCTTTTCTTTTGAGATTTAAAGGTTTCTCCTGATATGTCTTCAAGCTCACAGGTATTTCTCCTCAGCCAGCTCTTTGACTGCTAAAACAAAATACGAGAGACTTGGTATTTTATAAACAACAG
Organism: Balaenoptera acutorostrata; assembly: GCF_949987535.1. Lineage (NCBI taxonomy): Eukaryota > Metazoa > Chordata > Mammalia > Artiodactyla > Balaenopteridae > Balaenoptera > Balaenoptera acutorostrata. The sequence continues at coordinate 138,318,835 of NC_080064.1, forward strand.
AATATTTTTGTTTTCTCATAATTGCTGAGGCTGAAAAGTGCAAGAACAAGTAACCAGGGGCTTCCCTGGAGGTGCAGTGGTTCAGAATCTGCCTACCAATAAAGGGGACAAGGGTTCGAGCCCTGGTCCAGGAAGATCCCACATGCCATGGAACAACTAAGCCCGTGCACCACAAATACTGAGCCTGTGCTCTAGAGTCCACAGGCCACAACTACTGAGCCCGTGAGCCACAACTACTGAAACCCACACGCCTAGAGCCCATGCTCCACAACAAGAGAAGCCACTCAATGAGAAGCCCGCGCACCGCACCAAAGACCCAACAGAGCCAAAAAATTAATTAATTAATTATCTAATTATTTTTTTTTTTTTTTAATATTATTCTGTTTTATTTAGGGTTTGATTATTTGCATCCTGGATTAATAGCACTTCACTACATGTTCCAAATTAACAGCTTCTGAAGTTTTTTGTTTTGTTTTTTAAAGTTTGATATTTTGTAAACCAGCCTTGAAATTCCTAGTTCTCAATACTGGCCAGAACCCAAAATGGAAACTGAAAACAAAGAAAAGAAACTGTTCTCACAAGTCAGAATTCGGCAGCATCAGAAATCATGAAAGAGGTTGGAAAACATTTTCAGACTGGTTTTACAACTCCTGTTAGCCTAGATAATTGATATCACCACCAAAATTTACCTTGACTGGGCTTTGAAAACTTTTGAAATTCACCTTCCTAAATGAATGCAATTCATAATTCCATGAAGAATGCTAAGTGTTCCCCCTCCCACCCATTATACTGAATTGGAATTGTATACCATGTTGGAAATCCTAAAGTCAAGTTTGAAGAATCACCTTGAAGCCATTAATTACCAGATGATGCTCCAACCAAAGAAAAGACTTAGAGATGAATAAAAGAACTCACAGGGTGGCCTAACACTAAATTATTTTCTTGGGACCATTGTGGAGGCAACGTCTCCTGGGTGCCAAGTCTGGCACTAGACAAAATGGTGAAGCTGTTTTCAGTCACACGTGCCCCATCCAGTTGCCTTTGTATTCGATAACTTCTATTAGGCTCCCAGGGCCACCTCACCCAGGCCTCCCTGATAACTCAGTTCTCTTCCCAGGCAGGAAGGCTTCCTTATTTGGTTGGATAAGAAAGCTTAACGTTCCTATCTTCCTTCCTAGATAATATGCTAAAAAGTGGTTGGTTTTTTAACTCCAGTATGTGGCTTTAAGGAGATTTATCCATGATGGAAAAGACCTGGCCAAGGAATCAGGGGGGTTAGGTCCTTGCTTCAACCCTGCCACCAAAGGCAATTGTGATCTTGGCATAATCACTTTATCTCTCTGTGTCTCATTTTCCTCTTCTGTAACATGAAGGTGTTGGATCATGTCAGTGACTTGCAGGCCATTTCTTTTAGCCTTTGTTCAAATGCAGTCTTACATGGAATCTCAATATGTGAAGCAGAAAAAGGCAGAGCTACTCTGATTTGAAGGGAAGGTGATTTCCACCAATCCTGTGCACCTGACCATCACCCTTCCCTGTATCTCTTAATTTCACTTGGCATTCAAAGTATTACCTTTGGCCTGTGCCTGTGGCTCATGATCTCTGAAGTTCTGATTAAAAAGCAGAACTCTGGGTCCCACACTTAAGATCTACTAAATCAGCCTGGGTAGAGCTGGGGCTCAGGAATCTTCTTTTAAACAAGCATCTCAGGTGAATCTCATGAACACAAAAATTTGAGCACGTTGAAAAGCACCAGACCAGATATTTCTGAAATCTTTTTCTATGTCAAGACTTTAGCAGTGTTGCTCAATATTTAACATTTACAAAGCCGTTTGAAATCTGATGAAAGAAATGAATCTTCTGTCTGAGAAAACCTCAAACAAACATGCACACACACACATACACACACAGGCACATATGTGAAAGTTGTCTAGAATTACAGCAAGCTTAAATACCCAGTTATGTATCTCCTTGATGTCCATCATGGACACTCTATGGGCCCATAGTTAAAACCCCTGTGATGTCCATGACCTAACAGTGGTATTTCAGGATGAATGTGGTGATTCATTAGAGAAGGAGCCCTTCTGGCATTAAATCAAACTCTATTAGTTGCTGATATTGTACTAAACCAAAGGTTGCCTCCAACTTCAAACCTCTAACCCAAATTCAAACTTGTTCAAAGTACTTAGTACTTCCTTTTTGGGTTTTGTTTGTTTTTTAATTTTTTAAATTACCAGGAATAGTGTCAGCCTGATTTTTTCTCAAATACTTCACTATCAGGTATGAGGATAAAATGGCTAAACTCCAGCAAACCAGCTGACACTTTTCCAAGATTCTTGCTGTAAGGGCTATTCAGTTCCCAATTGATTTGTTTCTCAGATTGGATGCATAGACAATCCTGCCCATGGGACACGAGGGTCATGTCTTCCAACAGGAATGATGGGGCCGCCTCATGGCTGAAGGCCCAGGCATTCTTTTCAGAGGACCAAGGAATGAGCTTAGGACTAGTTTTCAACCTGCCAACTAATAAAACTGTGTGGTGGCACCGAGCACCCTTACAAAGGGCTGATCCCTAAATATTCACAGACATGACAAGGAGTAGGATGGTCCTTTCCCAAAAGCCTGCCTCCGTTTTCCACATGCCACCCAGACATGCCATGTGAGGTGGGAACACTAGCATACAACATAGGCAAGGTGTTGAACCACCTATAGGAGTTCTTTATTCTTTTTTAAAAAAAACTTTCTCTTGCAATTTGAGTGATTTTGGCTTTCATTCTGCCGTTGGCCCAACAGCTAAAGCCCCTCTCCAAGTCAGCTGCCCCGCCTACGTATCCCCAGTCAATAGGGAACCACTTGACTACATGAACATTAACTAATTTGAAGTTTGCTTTTCATCCTAGCACTAATAGGAGAGGAGGAATGTTTTTGTGTTTGCAAGTTTTCCATGTGGGTTAAGTAGAGATTGTTTGCTCAGGTTTGAAGCTTGGAAGAGAAAGAAAAAAACAAGGCCCATGTCTCATCTTGTCCTTTGGAGGTAGGCAGAAGAGCCATTGTTCCCAGTGCAGCTGAAACTTGTGGGCCGAGAAACCACTGGAGCCTATTCTCTGAGGTTTCTGAAAATTCTCCTCACAGACTTATCATTGTCAGCAACCGTGGCGGGCTGTTTTGTTTTGCCTTTCATTCTTTATTTATTGCCAAAGCAAACGGCCATGACAGTTGAGAATGGAAAGAGTGGCAAGACTGAGTGAAATATAGGAATAAGGCATTGATCTAAACAAGAGAAGTTACTAAAAAGGAAAAGGAGTTCCTTCTCCTCTAAAAGCTCAAAGTACCTTTCATATTCCAGCAAAGCTGGACCGAAAGCAAAATTATTTTTAAAGGTAAACAGATAACAAGTGGCTCATCCAGAACTCCAGGGTGGATTTCTACTCCCTCCTACAAGGAAAAGGTTGCCTTTTAATTCTTTGTAGGTAAGACAAGGCACAGAACAATGGGGAGAAACATGTTTGAAGGTAAAAAATGGATATATAATACTAAAGGAGAAGCTAGAAGATCCCTTAAAATATAATCCTACCTTTCATAGTCTTAAGAAAAAGAACACCCTTGGTTTCCCCTGTCCTTAGCTGAGCCATGGCCAAAATAAGTATGCTGCTATTAATCAGGGACTTACTGGGGATTCTGCGTTTTTGATCTTGGCTTATTTGTTTAGTGGAATATACAGCATCTTCCATGTTTCTCCTTACATTATAGTTATCGTGAGGAGCCAGCAGTATCTATTCTGAATGCCCTGATTTTGTCCCATTAGTAAAAAAATCGCAATATATGGATACAATGTTTCAATGTTTCCCAATAACCAAAACGATAGAATCCTAGGTCTTCAACATGGTTTGCATGGACCTCTATAATCTGATCCTTGCTTATTGTTCCAGCTCCAAGCACTAATATTTTGCCTCTTGAACTGCATGTTCCAATAATTTCAGAAACTTTAATTTCCTCCAAATCATTGTGCTACTTTAAGCCTCTATAGGTTTTCCGATGATATTCTGTCTCCCTGGGCGACCCTCTCCCCTTACTCATTCTTTTCCCTGTACCTAATCCAACTTATCTATCCAGACATAACTCAGGTGTCATCACATCTAGGAAGTCATTCTTAACACACCAAACCACTCCCTCACATGAGATTAGGCACCTGGGCATGACATCCTCAGGAGAACTACCATATTTTATTGAAACTATTTTTGTGTTTATCTCTGCTACTAAATCATGTGTTCCTCAAGGAAAAAGATGATGCCTTATTCCCACTGTCAAGCAAAAAGAAGACACTTAATTGAATTTAATCAAAGAAAGACAGAGTAGTATGAAGTACTAGAGGGAAAAAACATTGAACTTCAATGACAAAGACATGATAGGCAAGCCTATCTTGCCTCTCAAACTCACCAGCTGAAGCTCACTTTGCTGCTGCCATCTTTTTTTTTTTTTTTTTTTGCAATTACCAAACATGAAACACACTTATACTATGTCATAACATTGACATTCAGTCCAGTAATCCTCCACTGTAACAGCTCCTTTACTTTGCAGTGAAAATTGATTTGTATATTCTTTTCCTCTGAGTCCTTGTGGGATTTTTTTTTTTAATTCAGACAGAAAGTCACAAAAATTATACTCATCCTCATCAGTTCACTCAGTCCCATGTAATTAATTTCTTTTTTTTCATCTTGATCTTTTGTTAGCACTTTTATGAGTTCATCAGTTTTTCATTAGAGTTCTGAAAATGCTTATTCATTCAGTTCAGCAGTACAGTCAGTTACCAGAAACCTGTACTTGTCAGAGTCTTTTCCATGAATTTCTTGAAGATGAAACTCTTTTATAGGAACATATTTGCAAAATCATCAGAGTACACCCAGAACTGTCTGTAAATGACAAAAGACTTAAAAATGACCATGGTTAAAGATTTGATGAAAGTTCATAATAATGCAGTTGACAAGAAAATTAGTTATTTCTGAGATATACATTTTAAAGTAATAACTAGGATTATTACTTATAACATTATACCAGAACATATAAGATTTTTAGACGTTTCCTGTAATGTCTGAAACATTTATATTAACATATTTCCATACATATTTCCATACAAATACAAATATAAGATTTTTAGAAATTTCATGTAATGTCTGAAACATTTATATTAACATATTTCCATACATATTTCCATACAAATACAAATATAAGATTTTTAGAAATTTCATGTAATGTCTGAAACATTTATATTAACATATTTCCATACATATTTCCATACAAATACAAATATAAGATTTTTAGAAATTTCATGTACTGTCTGAAACATTTATATTAACATATTTCCATACATATTTCCATACAAATACAAATATAAGATTTTTAGAAATTTCATGTACTGTCTGAAACATTTATATTAACATATTTCCATACATATTTCCATACAAATACAAATATAAGATTTTTAGAAATTTCATGTAATGTCTGAAACATTTATATTAACATATTTCCATACAAATAACCCAATGAAAGTTTAGTATTAGTTGTTTTGTTTGTTTTTTTATACTGCAGGTTCTTATTAGGCATCAGTTTTATACACATCAGTGTATACATGTCAATCCCAATCGCCCAATTCAGCACATCACCATCCCCACCTCATCGCAGTTTTCCCCCCTTGGTGTCCATATGTCCATTCTCTACATCTGTGTCTCAACTTCTGCCCTGCAAACTGGCTCATCTGTACCATTTTTCTACGTTCCACATACATGCATTAACATACGATATTTGTTTTTCTCTTTCTGACTTACTTCACTCTGTATGACAGTCTCTAGATCCATCCACTTCTCAACAAATGACTCAATTTCGTTCCTTTTTATGGCTGAATAATATTCCATCGTATATATGTACCACAACTTCTTTATCCATTCGTCTGTTGATGGGCATTTAGGTTGCTTCCATGACCTGGCTATTGTAAATAGTGCTGCAATGAACATTCGGGTGCACGTGTCTTTTTGAATTACGGTTTTCTCTGGGTATATGCCCAGTAGTGGGATTGCTGGGTCATATGGTAATTCTATTTTTAGTTTTTTAAGGAACCTCCATATTGTTCTCCATAGTGGCTGTATCAATTTACATTCCCACCAACAGTGCAAGAGGGTTCCCTTTTCTCCACACCCTCTCCAGCATTTGTTGTTTGTAGATTTTCTGATGATGCCCATTCTAACAGGAGTGAGGTGATACCTCATTGTAGTTTTGATTTGCATTTCTCTAATAATTAGTGATGTTGAGCATCTTTTCATGTGCTTCGTGGCCGTCTGTATGTCTTCTTCGGAGAAATGTCTATTTAGGTCTTCTGCCCATTTTTGGATTGGGGTGTTTGTTTCTTTGATATTGAGCTGAATGAGCTGTTTATATATTTTGGAGATTAATCCTTTGTCCGTTGATTCATTTGCAAATATTTTCTCCCATTCTGAGGGTTGTCTTTTCGTCTTGTTTATGGTTTCCTTTGCTGTGCAAAAGCTTTGAAGTTTCATTAGGTCCCACTTGTTTATTTTTGTTTTTATTTCCATTACTCTAGGAGGTGGATCGAAAAAGATCTTGCTGTGATTTATGTCAAAGAGTGTTCTTCCTATGTTTTCCTCTAAGAGTTTTATAGTGTCCAGTCTTATATTTAGGTCTCTAATCCATTTTGAGTTTATTTTTGTGTATGGTGTTAGGGAGTATTCTAATTTCATTCTTTTACATGTGGCTGTCCAGTTTTCCCAGCACCACTTATTGAAGAGACTGTCTTTTCTCCATTGTATATCTTTGCCTCCTTTGTCATAGATTAGTTGACCATAGGTGCGTGGGTTAATCTCTGGGCTTTCTATCTTGTTCCATTGATCTATGTTTCTGTTTTTGTGCCAGTACCATATTGTCTTGATTACTGTAGCTTTGTAGTATAGTCTGAAGTCAGGGAGTCTGATTCCTCCAGCTCCATTTTTTTGCCTCAAGACTGCTTTGGCTATTCGGGGTCTTTTGTGTCTCCATACAAATTTTAAGATGATTTGTTCTAGCTCCGTAAAAAATGCCATTGGTAATTTGATAGGGATTGCATTGAATCTGTAGATTGCTTTGGGTAGTATACTCATTTTCACAATGTTGATTCTTCCAATCCAAGAACATGGTATATCTCTCCATCTGTTGGTATCGTCTTTAATTTCTTTCATCAGTGTCTTATAGTTTTCTGCATACAGGTCTTTTGTCTCCCTAGGTAGGTTTATTCCTAGGTATTTTATTCTTTTTGTTGCAATGGTAAATGGGAGTGTTTCCATAATTTCTCTTTCAGATTTTTCATCATTAGTGTATAGGAATGCAAGAGATTTCTGTGCATTAATTTTGTAACCTGCAACTTTACCATATTCATTAATTAGCTCTAGCAGTTTTCTGGTGGCAGTTTTAGGATTCTCTATGTATAGTATCATGTCATCCGCAAACAGTGACAGTTTTACTTCTTCTTTTCCAATTTGTATTCCTTTTATTTCTTTTTCTTCTCTGATTGCCGTGGCTAGGACTTCCAGAACTATGTTGAATAATAGTGGTGAGAGTGGACATCCTTGTCTCGTTCCTGATCTTAGAGGAAATGCTTTCAGTTTTTCACCATTGAGAATGATGTTTGCTGTGGGTTTGTCATATATGGCCTTTATTATGTTGAGGTAGGTTCCCTCTATGCCCACTTTCTGGAGAGTTTTTATCAGAAATGGGTGTTGAATTTTGTCAAAAGCTTTTTCTGCATCTATTGAGATGATCATATGGTTTTTATTCTTCAATTTGTTAATATGGTGTATCACATTGATTGATTTGCGTATATTGAAGAATCCTTGCATCCCTGGGATAAATCCCACTTGATCGTGGTGTATGATCCTTTTAATGTGTTGTTGGATTCTGTTTGCTAGTATTTTGTTGAGGATTTTTGCATCTATATTCATCAGTGATATTGGTCTGTAATTTTCTTTTTTTGTAGTGTCTTTGTCTGGTTTTGGTATCAGGGTGATGGTGGCCTCATAGAATGAATTTGGGAGAGTTCCTTCCTCTGCAATTTTTTGGAAGAGTTTGAGAAGGATGGGTGTTAGCTCTTCTCTAAATGTTTGATAGAATTCACCTGTGAAGCCATCTGGTCCTGGACTTTTGTTTGTTGGAAGATTTTTAATCACAGTTTCAATTTCATTACTTGTGATTGGTCTGTTCATATTTTGTGTTTCTTCCTGGTTCAGTCTTGGAAGGTTATACCTTTCTAAAAATTTGTCCATTTCTTCCAGGTCGTCCATTTTATTGGCATAAAGTTGCTTGTAGTAGTCTCTTAGGATGTTTTGTATTTCTGCGGTGTCTGTTGTAACTTCTCCTTTTTCATTTCTGATTTTATTGATTTGAGTCCTCTCCCTCTTTTTCTTGATGAGTCTGGCTAATGGCTTATCAATTTTGTTTATCTTCTCAAAGAACCAACTTTTAGTTTTATTGATCTTTGCTATTGTTTTCTTTGTTTCTATTTCATTTATTTCTGCTCTGATCTTTATGATTTCTTTCCTTCTGCTAACTTTGGGTTTTGTTTGTTCTTCTTTCTCTAGTTTCTTTAGGTGTAAAGTTAGATTGTTTACTTGAGATTTTTCTTGTTTCTTTAGGTAGGCTTGTATAGCTATAAACTTCCCTCTTAGAACCGCTTTTGCTGCATCCCATAGGTTTTGGGTCGTCGTGTTTTCATTGTCATTTGTCTCTAGGTATTTTTTTATTTCCTGTTTGATTTCTTCAGTGATCTCTTGGTTATTTAGTAACGTATTGTTTAGCCTCCATGTGTTTGTCTTTTTTACGTTTTTTTCCCTGTAATTCATTTCTAATCTCATAGCGTTGTGGTCAGAAAAGATGCTTGATATGATTTCAATTTTCTTAAATTTACTGAGGCTTGATTTGTGACCCAAGATGTGATCTATCCTGGAGAATGTTCCGTGTGCACTTGAGAGGAACGTGTAATCTGCCGTTTTTGGATGGAATGTCCTATATATATCAATTAAATCTATCTGGTCTATTGTGTCATTTAAAGCTTCTGTTTCCTTATTTATTTTCATTTTGGATGATCTGTCCATTGGTGTAAGTGAGGTGTTAAAGTCCCCCACTATTATTGTGTTACTGTCGATTTCCTCTTTTATAGCTGTTAGCAGTTGCCTCATGTATTGAGGTGCTCCTATGTTGGGTGCATATATATTTATAATTGTTATATCTTCTTCTTGGATTGATCCCTGGATCATTATGTAGTGTCCTTCCTTGTCTCTTGTAACATTCTTTATTTTAAAGTCTATTTTATCTGATATGAGTATAGCTACTCCAGCTTTCTTTTGATTTCCATTTGCATGGAATATCTTTTTCCATCCCCTCACTTTCAGTCTGTATGTGTCCCTAGGTCTGAAGTGGGTCTCTTGTAGACAGCATATATATGGGTCTTGTTTTTGGATCCATTCAGCCAGTCTATGTCTTTTGGTTGGGGCATTTAATCCATTCACGTTTAAGGTAATTATCGATATGTATGTTCCTATGACCATTTTCTTAATTGTTTTGGGTTTGTTTTTGTAGGTCCTTTTCTTCTCTTGTGTTTCCCACTTAGAGAAGTTCCTTTAGCATTTGTTGTAGAGCTGGTTTCTTGGTGCTGAATTCTCTTAGCTTTTGCTTGTCTGTAAAGCTTTTGATTTCTCCATCAAATCTAAATGAGATCCTTGCTGGGTAGAGTAATCTTGGTTGTAGGTTCTTCCCTTTCATCACTTTAAGTATTTCATGCCACTCCCTTCTGGCTTGCAGAGTTTCTGCTGAGAAATCAGCTGTTAACCATATGGGGGTTCCCTTGTATGTTATTTGTCGTTTTTCCCTTGCTGCTTTCAATAATTTTTCTTTGTCTTTAATTTTTGCCACTTTGATTACTATGTGTCTCGGCGTGTTTCTCCTTGGGTTTATTCTGTATGGGACTCTCTGCGCTTCCTGGACTTGGGTGGCTATTTCCTTTCCCATGTTAGGGAAGTTTTCGATTATAATCTCTTCAAATATTTTCTCTGGTCCTTTCTCTCTCTCTTCTCCTTCTGGGACCCCTATAATGCGAATGTTGTTGCGTTTAATGTTGTCCCAGAGGTCTCTTAGGCTGTCTTCATTTCTTTTTATTCTTTTTTCTTTAGTCTGTTCCGCAGCAGTGAATTCCACCATTCTGTCTTCCAGGTCACTTATCCGTTCTTCTGCCTCAGTTATTCTGCTATTGATTCCTTCTAGTGTAGTTTTCATTTCAGTTATTGTATTGGTCATCTCTGTTTGTTTGTTCTTTAATTCTTCTAGGTCTTTGTTAATCATTTCTTGCATCTTCTCAATCTTTGCCTCCATTCTTATTCCGAGGTCCTGGATCATCTTCACTATCATTATTCTGAATTCTTTTTCTGGAAGGTTGCCTATCTCCACTTCATTGAGTTGTTTTTCTGGGGTTTTTTCTTGTTCCTTCATCTGGTACATAGCCCTCTGCCTTTTCATCTTCTCTTTCTTTCTGTAACTGTGGTTTTTGGTCCACAGGCTGCAGGATTGTAGTTTTTCTTGCTTCTGTTGTCTGCCCTCTGGTGGTTGAGGCTATCTAAGAGGCTTGATGGGAGGCTCTGGTGGTGGGTAGAGCTGACTGTTGCTGTGGCGGTCAGAGCTCAGTAAAACCTTAATCCACTTGACTGTTGATGGGTGGGGCTGGGTTCCCTCCCTGTTGCTGTGGCGATCAGAGCCCAGTAAAACCTTAATCCACTTGACTGTTGATGGGTGGGGCTGGGTTCCCTCCCTGTTGGTTGTTTTGCCTGAGGCAACCCAACACTGGAGCCTACCCGTGCTCTTTGGTGGGGTTAATGGCAGACTCTGGGAGGGCTCACGCCAAGGAGAACTTCCCAGGACCTCTGCTGCCAGTGTCCTTATCCCCACGGTGAAACAGAGCCACCACTCGCCTCTGCAGGAGACCCCCCAACACCAGCAGGTACGTCTGGTTCAGTCTCCCCCAGGGTCACTGCTCCTTCCCCTGGGTCCCGATGCACACATTACTTTGTGTGTGCCCTCCAAGAGTGGGGTCTCTGTTTCCCCCAGTCCTGTCACAGTCCTGCAATCAATTCCCACTAGACTTCAAAGTCTGATTCTCTAGGAATTCCTCCTCCCTTTGCCGGACCCCCAGGTTGGGAAGCCTGAGGTGGGGCTCAGAACCTTCACTCCAGTGGGTGGACTTCTGTGGTATAAGTGTTCGCCAGTCTGTGAGTCACCCACCCAGCAGTTATGGGATTTGATTTTACTCTGATTGTGCCCCTCCTACCGTCTCACTGTGGCTTCTCCTCTGTCCTTGGACGTGAGGTGTCCTCCTTGGTGAAGTCCAGGGTCTTCCTGTCAATGATTGTCCAGCAGCCAGTTGTGATTCTGGTGCTCTCGCAAGAGGGAGTGAGAGCACGTCCTTCTACTCCGCCATCTTGGTTAATCTCTCTATATCTAATTATTTTTTTTAAAAAAAGAACAAGTTGCGAGCTGACTTAGTGTCTGGCGAGGGACCAATTTCTGATTCATAATGTGGGTCTTCTCGCTCGGCAATGAAATCATGGAATGGGCATAAGATCTTCTGCGTGCTACATTTATTAGGTCACTAATTCCATGTTTGAGGTCTCTGGCCTTATAACCTAATCACCTCCCAAAAGCCCCACCTCCTAATACCATCAACATGGGAGCTGGGTTTCAAAATTTTAAAATTAGAGGTACAAAATATTTACACCATAACAGGGACCACAGAGTTAAATGATTTTTCCTTTCATGTTAAAGGTTTGCACATTTATATTTATTACATAATCCCAAAACCCTTGTTTTTTTTTATAAGATTCTTTTTCCATATACGCCAGTACAGACCACTGAGTAGAGTTCCCTGTGCTATAAAGCAGGTCTTTATCAATACTTATCTATTTTATGTAGAGTAGTGTGTATAAGTCAGTCCCAATCTCCCAATTTATCCCTTCCCCACTTATCCCCTGGTAACCATAAGTTTGTTTTCTATATCCATGATTCTATTTCTGTTGTGTAAATAAGTTCATTTGTACCTTTTTTTTTTCTTTTTTAGATTCCTCATATAAGCAATATCATATGATATCTGTCTTTCTGTGTCTGACTTGCTTCACTCAGTATAACAATCTCTAGGTCCATCCAGGTTGCTACAAAACCCTTAATTGTTAAGGCTAACTCTCAATTTTTCCCAGTATCATCAGCAATTCTTTCTGGCAGACACGTGATAACACTTTTTAAACAGGGATATTGAGACCAAGGCTCCTGACCTGCAAACAAACAAAACATCATTCATATAGTGAAAACTTTGCAAATCAAAGGATGAAAGCACTTGGTCTAAATCCCTTTGCATCCACTGCTGACAGAGGACAGAGGAGTTTGACCCACTAATCTTCCTAACGTGCACTTCTTCCTAATGGGGTATTCCATCTAAAACTTATAAGAAGTGGGGATGTATCATGGTACACACCAATCGCTACTACAGATTCTGAAGCAGCAAAAAAAAAAAAAAAACATGATGAATCCATCCAAAGGGTTCTGTCCACATTGTTACAATAGTTTCCCTCACACTGTGAACCCTTTTCAAACCCTATCACTTGAACCTATTTTTATTTTTGTCAACAAAAATAATGTTAATCTGCAGTCAGACACTCCAGTAATATTACACTATCCCTTGTGCAAGTATGTAGGGATTTGAGGAGCTATGGGAGGCCACCATGAGAGGCTGCCTAGAGTAATTAGGACATTTCATTTAATGTTGGTTCTTCTCCCTAAGATGTCTGCTATCCTCTTCTTTTTGTAGCTACTAGCATTGAGAAAGTGCCCAAGATAAGGCCCTTCTCTTTTACTGCCCATGAATGCAACTGTGATTAACCCCACAGAACTTGGTGCTTCCAGAATCCCCTGAACCTACTGACCCTCCATGCATGGCATGACATAGATAAGGATGGTGACGTGTATCCTTGTATAGAGCATGCTATAAAATGTTTGACTCTTCCCTTCCTCATAATTCCAAAGAATAGATTTCTTTGGATTTCTGCTTAATGCTGCTGGAGTTGGTACATAAGTTGAGGGAGGTATCAGGGCACACCAAAAGAGAGGGTAACTGCACAGAAAATACAAGCAGGTACATTTCTGTGTAGTTTCAAGCAGCTTATTTGCTATATCAACCATGGTGACATGTTGACCCTTCCTCTTTCTACTAGTAGTACAACAAACATAAAGGATATTTAGGCTGCTTGTTTTATCCCCACCTCTCACAATTGATCTGCATTAACATATAGGACAATGAAGGGCCCTTTCTACCATCTTAACCAATATTTGAGAACTAGAAAATGTCCAGATTTTTCCTGGGTTTATTTTCATATTCCCCAATCAGGCCTATGAAGGAATCTTACCTATTGTGTTTAATGAAGTCATATCTCTGACGGCATCCCATCATCAACAAAACTGGAAAGAAATTTGAAGGGTCTTCGATTTTACCATGTTTGAAATAACAGTATTTTAGCCTGACACGTTTTTGGATTTTAGAAAGAAATATTTTAAATGAGACAAAAAATCATTTTTATGACACAAAAAGACAGCAATAGTTTTATATTTTTATCTGTTCCACTTGCACACAAGTGGCTCATGGGGTTATGTAAAGCTCTCCTGTTGGGTGCTGTGCATGGTGCAAGTATGGATTAAAGCTTAGGAGTCTTAAGCTTCAGTCACCTGAAACATTTAAATTAGGATGCAAGCAATCCTGTCCAACATTTGAAAAGAGCAAGACACTCTCTTTATTTTATTTGTTAGGTAATTAACCTGTCTTTTCCCCAAGGAGAGAAACAAGTGGCATCTTCCATCAATGTGTTGCACAAATATCTGTGAACAGAGAGTGCAAGCAGAGGCTGATACAGGATGTGAAAAAAAATGAGAGACCCTTGTGGCATTTTCTCCTAACTTATTGCAATCTCCCCTTTAAAATGTGGGAATAATCAATCTTCTGAGGAAAAAGGCCCAAGGAAGGTTTTTGCTTCTGTGGAATAATGGGATTGCTAAAGATTTCAGGAGGCAAGACGAATTAGTGAGAATGACCATGAGAAATCAGAGAAAAGTCAGATCCATGGATGAAGTGATGTTTACCACTGTGAATCAATGAGAAGTAGGAGCAAATGAAAGGAAAGCTGATACAACATTTTCTGAATAAATGTAACCTTTCAGCTGTCATAGAAAAATTACTACTCACTATGATACAACATATTTAGTTTAGAAAGTTAACTTAAATTTAAAGCTTAATAATTACATTTATTGAAGAAATGAAAACATATTTGTGGTTTAGAATAAATAATGTGTTCTGCTACAGGTAAGAAGACTACATAAATAAATAGAAATAAGACTAAATAAATAAAGAGGAAAATAACAAATTAGATGTTATTAACATTAAAAACTGACACTCATCTAAAGAAAGAGAAGGAGAGACAGAAAGAGAGAAGAACTCATTTCAAGCATGTATTAAAAACTCCTAAATAAGAAGTCTTCAGATGTTAAAAAAAAAGGAAGTCTTCAATAAGAAGATAATGGAATAGCAAAATGGGGGAAATATACCAAAAGCTATTTCAAAAAAGAGAGTACAGAATGTTATGTAAACATATCAAAAGATGCTTGGCTTCTTAGTAGTCAATTAAATGCAAAAGCGTGATACCTGGAATTATCACTCACCAACCAGAAAGTTCAAATGAAAATGACAGGTATTATCAAGTTTGACAAGAATGTGTATAATCCTTGAATCTCATTCACTGCTGCTGAAGAGGAAAAATCATACAAATGTTTTGAAAATATTTAGAAATATCTAAAAAGATAAACACAAGAAAGCTATGACTCGAACATTTTACTACTACGTGTATACTGAACAATAATTTAGACACACACCACCAAAGCTCAAGTTCTAGAATTTATATACCAGTGCTGTTCTCAATAGACACAAACTGAAAATCACTCATATTGTAATACACATTGGAATAAATTAATTAATAGTTAAATATTTACACTATGGAATCCTATGCAACAGTGGCAATGCATGATCACAACAACAGGCAACCATATAGGCATATTCACAAACAACATAAAATAAAAAAGCCCAATCCAAAAGTGATTTTACTGTGCCATAACATTTATATAAAATACAAAATACAGGTAAAGTTATCTTTTTGTTAGATACCAGAACAATATTAAACCTTAAGGGGAGTCACTAGAATGGGACCAGGGGGCCTCTGAGTATCTGGCAATTTTCTGTGTCTTTATCTAGAAGCTATGTTTAGAGTGTATTCAGATGCTGAATTTTCTGAAATTTGTCATTTCCTTACAAACCATGCATGTTTTTCGTTGTTTTTTATACATAACAAAAACTAAAAAAGATAGACCAGGGAAGGTAATTGTATTAGCACTTTAATATCCATGCTTTTCAAGGTGGAAGTGAAAAGTATTAAATACTTGACATTGTGATTACTTCTTAAAAGTAAGGTGAAAATTTGAGGTTAATAAATAAGACATAATTCTTCATATATAATCCTCAAAGAGGAGGGGGTAGAAAGGAGTATTATTATTACTTTTTCTTTAATACAGAATCGTTAAGATAGAAAATAATGAAAACAGACTAGGTTTAAGAAAGAGCACACTGGACTTCCCTGGTGGCACAGTGGGTAAGAATTTGCCTGCCAATGCAGGGAACAGGGGTTCCATCCCTGGTCTGGGAAGATCCCACATGCCGCAGAGCAACTAAGCCCGTGTGCCACAAGTACTGAGCCTGTGCTCTAGAGCCTGCAAGCAACAACTATTGAGCCTGCATGACACAACTACTGAAGCCCATGCACCTAGAGCCCGTACTTCACAACAAGAGAAACCACCGCAAGGAGAAGCCTGTGCACCACAACGATGAGTAACCCCTGCTTCTCTAGTAACAACTGGAGAAACCCTGTGCAGCAACGAAGACCCAACAGAACCAAAAATTTAAAAAATTAAATCTTTTGACTTCTGAGATGACTCACTCACGTGGCTGTAGGTAAGAGGCCTCAGTTCCTTGCCACATGGATCTCTCCTTAAGGCTGCTTGAGTGTCCTCATGACATGGCAGCTGGCTTACCCCAGGATGAGTGATCTAGCAGAAACTAAAGCAGAAGCTGCAATGTCTTTTATAACTTTGGAAGCTGCACTTTGTCATTTCTGCAATTTCTTATTAGTTAAACAGTCAACCCTTTTCAAGTGCGAGGAGCCACACTGGTACATGAAGACTGGGAGATAATTAGGGGATAATTAGGTCCATCTTGGAGGCTGGCTACCAAAGTGGCTGACTAGCCAAAGTCTGAATTTTGTTTTCTTCACTTCTGGAGAGAAAATGGTCAGTGAACCTCATTGGTGGTCTTTGAGATGTACCAAAGCTACCTCTTGCTCTCACCCCCAGCTGTGTGGCTGACAGGGTCTTGGTGCTCCAGCCGGGTGTCAAGCCTGTGCCTCTGAGGTGGGAGAGCCGAATTCAGGACATTGGTCTACCAGAGACCTCTGGCACCTTGTAATATCAAATGGCGAAAGCTCTCCCAGAGATATCTGTCTCAACGTTAAGACCCAGCACCACTCAGAGACCAGCAAGATCCAGTGCTGGACATCCCATGCCAAACAACTAGCAAGACAGGAATGAAGGCCCACCCATTAGTGGAGAGGCTGCCGAAAATCACAATAAGGTCACAGACACCCCAAAACACACCACCAGATGCGGATCTGTCCACCAGAAAGACAAGATCCAGACACACCCACCAGAACACAGGCACCAGTCCCCTCCATCAGAAAGCCTACACAACCCACTGAACCAACCTTAGCCACTGGGGGCAGACACCAAATACAACGGGAACTACGAATCTGCAGCCTCTGAAAAGGAGACCCCGAACACAGTCCCCAAAGCCAAATGAGAAGACACAGAAACACACAGCAGATGAAGGAGCAAGGTAAAAACCCACCAGACCAAACAAATGTGGAGGAAATAGGCAGTCTACCTGAAAAATAATTCAGAGTAATGATAGTAAAGATGATCCCAAATCTTGGAACTGGAATGGAGAATAGACAAGAAACGTTTAACAAGGACCTAGAAGAACTAAAGAGCAAACAAACAATGATGAACAACACAATAAATGGAATTAAAAATTCTCTAGAAGGAAACAATAGCAGAATAACTGAGGCAGAAGAATGGATAAATGACCTGGAAGATAAAATAGTGGAAATAACTACTGCAAAGCAAAATAAAGAAAAAAGAATGAAAAGAATTGAGGACAATCTGAGACATCTCTGGGAAAACATTAAACGCACCAACATTCGAATATAGGGGTCCCAGAAGTAGAAGAGAAAAAGAAAGACACTGAGAAAATATTTAAAGAGATTATAGTTGAAAACTTCCCTAATATGGGAAAGGAAATCGTTAATCAAGTCCAGGAAGCGCAGGGAGTCCCATACAAGATAAACCCAACGAGAAACATGCCAAAACATATATTAATCAAACTATCAAAAATTAAATACAAAGAAAAAATATTAAAAGCAGCAAGGGAAAAACAACAAATAACATACAAGGGAATCCCCATAAGGTTAACAGCTGAACTTTCAGCAGAAACTCTGCAAGCCAGAAGGGACTGGCAGGACATATTTAAAGTAATGAAAGGGGAAAAGCTACAACCAAGATTACTCGACCCACCAAGGATCTCGTTCAGATTCGACAGAGAAATTAAAACCTTTACAGACAAGCAAAAGCTAAGAGAATTCAGCACCACCAAACCCGCTTTACAACAAATGCTAAAGGAACTTCTCTAGGCAGGAAACACAAGAGAAGGAAAAGACCTACAATAAGAAACCCAAAACTATTAAGAAAATGGTAATAAGAACATACATATCAATAATTACCTTAAATGTAAATGGATTAAATGCTCCAACCAAAAGACATAGACTGGCTGAATGGATCCGAAAACACGACTGGTATGTATGTGGTCTACAAGAGACCCACTTCAGACATAGGGACACATACAGATGGAAAGTGAGGGGATGGAATAAGATATTCCATGCAAATGGAAATCAAAAGAAAGCTAGAGTAGCAATTCTCATATCAGACAAAAAAAACTTTAAAATAAAGCCTATTACAGGAGACAAAGAAGGACACTACATAATGATCAAGGGATCAATCCAAGAAGAAGATATAACAATTGTATATATTTATGCACCCAACATAGGAGCACCTCAATACATAAGGCAAATGCTAACAGCCATAAAAGGGGAAATCGACAATAACACAATCATAGTAGGGGACTTTAGCACCCCTCTTTCACCAATGAACAGATCATCCACAATGAAAATAAATAAGGAAACACAAGCTTTAAATGATACATTAAACAAGATGGACTTAATTGATATTTATAGGACATTCCATCCAAAAACAACAGAATACACTTTTTCTCAAGTGCTCCTGGAACATTCTCCAGGATAGATCATATCTTGGGTCACAAATCAAGCCTTGGTAAATATAAGAAAATTGAAATCGTATCAAGTATCTTTTCCGACGACAATGCTATCAGACTAGATATCAATTACAGGAAAAAAATCTGTAAAAATTAGAAACACATGGACGCTCAACAATACACTACTTAATAACCAAGACATCACTGAAGAAATCAAAGAGGAAATTAAAAAATACCTAGAAACAAATGACAATGAAAACATGAAGACCCAAAACCTATGGGATGCAGCAAGAGCAGTTCTAAGAGAGAAGTTTATAGCAATACAATCCTACCTCAAGAAACAAGAAATATCTCAAATAAACAAGTTAACCTTACACCTAAAGCAATTAGAGAAAGAAAGAAAAAAAAAAAAAAACAAAGTCAGCAGAGGAAAGACATCCTAAAGATCAGACCACAAATAAATGAAAAAGAAATGAAGGAAACAACAGCAAAGATCAAAAAAACCTAAAAGCTGGTTCTCTGAGAAGATAAACAAAATTGATAAACCATTAGCCAGACTCATCAAGAAAAAAAGGGAGATGACTCAAATCAATAGAATTACAAATGAAAAAGGAGAAGTAACAACTGACACTGCAGACATACAAAGGATCATGAGAGATTACTGCAAGCAACTATATGCCAATAAAATGGACAACCTGGAAGAAATGGACAAATTCTTAGAAAAGCACAACCTTCCAAGACTGAACCAGGAAGAAATAGAAACTACAAACAAACCAATCCCAAGCACTGAACTTGAGACTGTGATTAAAAATCTTCCAACAAACAAAAGCCCAGGACCAGATGGCTTCACAGGCAAATTCTATCAAACATTTAGAGAAGAGTTAACACCTATCCTTCTCAAACTCTTCCAAAATATAGCAGAGGGAGGAACTCTCCCAAACTTATTCTATGAGACCACCATCTCCCTGACACCAAAACCAGACAAAGATGTCACAAAGAAAGAAAACTACAGGTCAATATCACTGATGAACATAGCTGCAAAAATCCACTGCACAATACTAGCAAACAGAATCCAACAGTGCCTTAAAAGGATCATACACCATGATCAAGTGGGGTTTATCCCAGGGATGCAAGGATTCTTCAATACATGCAAATCAATGTGATACACCATATTAAAAAACGGAAGGATAAAAACCATATGGTCATCTCAATAGATGCAGAAAATGCTTTCGACAATATTAAACACCCATTTATCATAAAAACCCTCCAGAAAGTAGGCATAGAGGGAACTTTCCTCAACATAATAAAGGCCATATATGACAAACCCACAGCCAGCATCGTTCTCAATGGTGAAAAAGTGAAACCATTTCCACCAAGATCAGGAACAAGACAAGGTTGCCCACTCTCACCTCTATTATTCCACACACTTTTGGAATTTTTAGCTAAAGCAATCAGAGAAGAAAAAGAAATAAAAGGAATCCAAATTGGAAAAGAAGAAGTTAAGCTCTCACTGTTTGCAGATGGCATGATACTATACATAGAGAATCCTAAAGATGCTACCAGAAACCTACTAGAGTTAATCAATGAACTGGTAAGGTTGCAGCATACAAAATTAATGTACAGATATCTCTTTCATTCCTATACACTAAAGATGAAAATTCTGAAAGAGAAATTAGGGAAACACTCCCATTTACCACTGCAACACAAAGAATAAAATACCTAGGAATAAACCTACCTAAGGAGACAAAAGACGTTTACTCAACAAACTATAAGACACTGATGAAAGAAATCAAAGATGACACAAACAGATACAGAGATATACCATGTTCTTGGATTGGAAGAATCAACATTGTGAAAATGACTCTACTACCCAAAGCAATCTACAGATTCAATGCAATCCCTATCAAACTACCAATGGCATTTTTCAGAGAACTAGAACAAAAAAAAAATTCACAATTTGTATGGAAACACAAAAGACCCCAAACAGCCAAAGCAATCTTGAGAAGAAAAACAGAGCTGGAGGAATCAGGCTCCCTGACTTCAGACAATACTACAAAGCTACAGTAGTCAAGACAGTATGGTACTGGCACAAAAACAGAAATATAGAGCAATGGAACAGGAGAGAAAGCCCAGACATAAACCCATACACATATGGTCACCTTATTTTTGATAAAGGAGGCAAGAATATACAATGGAGAAAGCACAGCCTCTTCAATAAGTGGTGCTGGGAAAACTGGACAGCTACCGGTAAAAGAATGAAATTAGAAGACTCCCAAACACCATACACAAAAATAAACTCAAAATGGATTAAAGACCTAAATGTAAGGCCAGACACTATCAAACTCTTAGAGGAAAACATAGGCAGAACACTCTATGACATCAATCACAGCAAGATCCTTTTTGACCCACCTCCTAGAAAACGGAAATCAAAAAGAAACATAAACAAATGAGACCTAAGGAGACTTAAAAGCTTTTGCACAGCAAAGGAAAACGTAAACAAGACGAAAAGGCCACCCTCAGAATGGGAGAAAATATTTGCCAACGAAGCAGCTGACAAAGGATTCATCTCCAAACTTTACAAGCAGCCCATGCAGCTCAATATCAAAAAAAACAAACAACCCAATATATAAATGGGCAGAAGACCTAAATAGACATTTCTCCAAAGAAGATATACAGATTGCCAACAAACACATGAAAGAATGCTCAACATCACTGATCATTAGAGAAATGCAACTCGAAATTACAATGAGGTATCACCACACACAGGTAAGAATGGCCATCATCAAAAAAATCTACAAACAATAAATGCTGCAGAGGTGTGGAAAATAGGGAACCCTATTGCACCGTTGGTGGGAGAGTAAATTGATACAGCCACTATCGAGAACAGTATGGAGGTTCCTTAAAAAACTAAAAATAGAACTACCATATGACACAGCAATCCCACTACTGGGCATATACCTGGAGAAAACCATAATTCAAAAAGAGTCATGTTCCACAATGTTCATTGCAGCTCTATCTGCAATAGCCAGGACATGGAAGCAACCTAAGTGTCCATCAACTGATGAATGGGTAAAAAAGATGTTGCACATCTTCAATATAAAATGGAATATTACTCAGCCATAACAATAAATGAAATTGAGTTATTTGTAGTGAGATGGATGGACCTAGAGTCTGTCATACAGAAAGAAGTAAGTCAGAAAGAGAAAAACAAATACTGTATGCTAACACATATATGTGTAATCTAAAAAGAAAAGGGAAAAAAAACGTTTGGGAAGAACCTAGGGACAGGACAGGAATAAAGACGCAGACATAGAGAATGGACTTGAGGACATGGGGAGGGGGAAGGGTAAGCTGGGACGAAGTGAGAGAGTGGCATGGACTTATATATACTACCAAATGTATAATAGCTAGCTAGTAGGAAACAGCTGCATAGAACAGGGAGATCAGCTCATTGCTTTATGACCACTTAGAGGGGTGGGATAGGGAGAGCGGGAGGGAGACGCAACAGGGAGGAGATATGGGGATATATGGATATGTATAGCTGATTCACTTTGTTATAAAGCAGAGACTAACACACCATTGTAAAGCAATTATAGTCCAATAAAGATGTTAAAATTAAATAAATAAATAAATAATTTATGCCCCCACCAAATTAAATCTTTTTTTTTAACTAAATAAATAAAAAAGAGCACTCAATGACATGGAATGCTAAACCTAAGTATTTTCAGTACTATAGTAAATGTAAATGGATTAATATCTCCTATTAAAGTGTAATTTTTTTTATATTATGTGCAACTAAATTTTTTTCACAATATACAGGTAAAATAAAAGAATTACATTAGAATGGAGAAAACATTCCATGTATTTAAAAACAATAAAACAATAAGCATATAATATGCATCTTAGATATAAGTAGTCTTTAAGTTCAGAAAAATTTGTCATTATTGTAATTAGTATTATTATACCAATTTCTTTAAAACATTTTAATACTTTTTGTACTTGAAAAAATATTTTAATATTTTTTCTTCGCTCTTTTGCGGTCTAATACATGGTAAGTATTTAGGTGCTAACATAACTTAAAAATATATTTTGTTTTTTTTACAGCCGAACAAAACAGAATCAAGAAGAAATAGATAACTTGAACATACTGATCACTAAAAGCAAAATAGAGGGCTTCCCTGGTGGCACGGTGGTTGAGAATCTGCCTGCCAATGCAGGGGACACGGGTTCGAGCCCTGGTCTGGGAAGATCCCACATGCCGCAGAGCAACTGGGCCCGTGAGCCACAACTACTGAGCCTGAGCGTCTGAAGCCCATGCTCTGCAACAAGAGAGGTTGCGATAGTGAGAGGCCCACGCACCGTGATGAAGAGTGGCCCCTGCTCGCTGCAACTAGAGAAAGCCCTCGCACAGAAATGAAGACCCAACACAGCCAAAATAAATAAATAAATATATAGAATTTTTAAAAATATACAATCTGTAATTTTAAAAAACTCCCTACCAACAGAAGTCCAGGATCAGATGGTTTCACAGGCAAATTCTACCAAATATAAAAAGCAGAACTTACACTGATTCTTCTCAAACTCTTCGAAAAGATTGAAGAGTAAGGAATACTTCCAAAGACATTCTATGAAGCCACTATCACGCTGATATCAAAAACAGATGGGGGGGACTTCCCTGGTGGCACAGTGGTTAAGAATCTGTCTGCCACTGCAGGGGACATAGGTTCGAGACCTGGTCTGGAAAGATCCCACATGCCACGGAGCAACTAAGCCTGTGTGCCACAACTACTGAGCCTGCACTCTACAGCCCATGAGCCACAACTACTGAGCCTGATAGCCACAACTACTGAAGCCCACGCACCTAGAGCCCATGATCTGCAACAAAAGAAGCCACCACAATGAACAGCCTGCACACCACAACAAAGAGTAGCCCCTGCTCACCGCAACTACGGAGAGCCTGAGCACAGCAACGAATGCCCAATGCATCCAAAAATAAAGAAAGAAAGAAATTTACTTAAAAAAAAAACAAATAAAACAGATGGGGACTTTTCTGGTGGTAAAGCAGATAAGATTTCGCCTTCCAGTGCAGGGGGTGCAGGTTTGATCCCTGGTTTTGGTGCTAAGATCCCACATGCCTCACAAACAAGAAACCAAAACATAAAACAGAAGCAATATTGGAACAAATTCAATAAAGACTTTTTAAAAAAACACAGAGAAAGACACTACCAAAAAAGAAAACTGTAGGCCAATATCGTTGATAAATATAGATACAAAAATTCTCAACTGAATATTAGAAAACCGAATCCGACAACACATAAGAGGATCATACACCATGACCAAATTTGATTCACCCCAGTGTCACAAAGCTGTTTCAACATATGCAAATCAATCAACATGATACACCCCATCAACAAAGGAAAAACAAGAAACAAACGATCATCCCAATAGATGGCGAAAAAGCATTTGAAAAGCTTCAACATACATTCATGATAAAAACACTTACCAAAGTGGGTATAGAGGAAACATATCTCAACATAATAAAAGCTATTTATGACAAACCCACAGCCAATATAATACTCAACGTTCATAAGCTGAAAGCCTTCCCGCTAAAATCTGGAACAAGACAAGGATGCCCACTCTCACGTCTTCTCTTCAACATAGTATTGGAAGTCCTAGCCACAACAATCAGACAAGAAAAAGAAATAAAATCTAACCAAATTAGAAGGGAAGAGGTAAAGTTGTCATTATATGCAGATGACATGATAATATATATAAAGGAAACCCTAAAAATTCCACACAAACACTACTAGAACTGCTAAACAAATTCAGCAAAGTAGCAGGATACAAGATTAACATATATAAATAGGTTGCATTTCCTGGTTTTTCTTTCTTTTTTTTTAAATTTATTTTGGCTGCATTGGGTCTTCATTGTTGTGCACGGGCTTTCTCTAGTTGTGGCCAGTGGGGACTAGACTTTCTTGTGGTGCGCAGGCTTCTCATTGCAGTGGCTTCTCTTGTTGTGGAGCACGGGCTCTAGGCATGCAGGCTTAAGTAGCTGTGGCACATGGGCTCAGTATTTGTGGCTCACTGGCTCTAGAGTGCAGGTTAAGTAGTTGTGGCACACAGGTTTAGTTGCTCCACGGCATGTGAGATCTTCCTGCATCAGGGCTCAAACCCGTGTCCCCTGTATTGGCAGGCGGATTCTCAACCACGGAGCCACCAGGGAAGTCCCTGGTTGCATTTCTTTACACTAACAATGAAATATCAGAAAGGAAATGTAAACAAGCAATCCTTTTTTTAATGGCATCAAAAAAAATAAAATAAAATGCTTAGGAATAAACTTCACCAAGGAGGTGAAAGACTTATATACTGAGAACTACAAAACATTAGTAAAGGAAACTGCAGATGATTCAAAGAAATGGAAAGACATCCCACGCTCTTGGATGGCAAGAATTAATACTGTTAAAATGGCTATACTACCCAAAGCAATCTACAGATTTAATGTGATCCCTATCAAATTACCCATGACATTTTCCCCAGAACTAGAACAAATAATCCTAAAATGTATCTGGAACCATAAAAAGTCAGAAATGTGAACACAATCCCCAGGAAAAAGAACAAAGCAGGAGGCATAACCCTCCTAAACTTCAGACAATACTACAAAGTTACAGTAATCAAAGCCGCATGGTATTGGCACAGAAAGAGACACATGGATCAATGGAATAGAATAGAGAGCTAAGAAATAAACCCACACAACTATGGTCAATTAACCTTTGACAAAGGAGGCAAGAATATACAATGGGGAAAAGACAGTCTCTTCAGCAAGTGGTGTTTTGAAAGTTGGAGAGCCGTATGCAAATCAGTGAAGTCAGAACATACCCTCACACCATACACAAAAATAAACTCAAAACGGCTTATATGCTTAAATATAAGATAGGACACCTTATAACTCCTACAAGAGAACATAAGCAAAGCATTCTCTGACATAAGTCATACCAAAATTTTCCTAGGTAGTTCTCCTTAGGCAGTACAAATACAGTAAGTCACCTACATACGAACCTTCAAGTTGCAAACTTTCAAAGATGCAAACGTCCATTCGTGTGTCCAATCATGTAAGTTAGTTCACGTGTCTGGCATACATTGTCACGTGTGTGCTTCCTCTATATGTGGTTGTGCTTTTGTGTACTTTACAGTACTGTATAGAGTACAGTAGTATAGTACCTTTATTTCAAGCCAAAGATGCCTGGAAGCAAGCGTAAAAGCAGAGGTGATGTAGCTGGTACTGTTAAGAAGGGCCAAGCGATAATGACGGAAACAAAAGTGAAAGTAATTGAGAGAGTGGAGCGAGGCAAAAAGATGTTAGACATCGCTCATTCTTATAACATGAATCATTCAATCATTGGCAGGAATCTAAAGAACAAGGACAAGATCATGGAACGTGTGAAGTCTGCTGTGCCGACGATGTTGACAAAATATCCAAGAAGCATGGAAAAGTGATGGAGGAGATGGAGAAACTTCTCAGTGTGCGGATGCAGGATTAACATCAGCGTTGAGTCCTGCTCAACTTAACGCTGATTCAAGAGAAAGCTAAAAGCCTTTATGAAGACTTGAAGAAGAAACACGGCAAAGAATCAGAGGGCACATCTTTTAATGCCAGCCATGGCTGGTTTCATCGGTTCAAGGCTAGAGCCAGCCTTCACAATGTAAAAGTAAGTGGAGAGACAGCAAGTGCAGATAGGGTAGCTGTCCAGGAACTTCCAGAAACACTTTGAGAAATTATTGATGATGGCGTGTATTTACCCAACCAGGTTTTTAATGTGGATGAGACACAACTGTACTGGAAGAGGATGCCAGACCGAAGTTACATCAGTAAGGAGGAAAAGTTGATGCCGGGCTGTAAAGCAGCAAAGGATAGGTTAACTGTTGTTTGGTGGCAATGCTTCCGGTGAATTGAAGCTGAAACCTCTCTTAGTTTATCATTCACAGAACCCAAGAACCCTTAAAAACATAGCCAAGGGCTCTCTTCCTGTTGTGTGGAAGCGTAACCCCAAATCCCGAATTACACAGGCCACGTTCCAGGACTGGTTTTGCCACCACTTTATCCCAGATGTAGAGAAATATTGCTTGGAGAAGGACGTTCCAGCAAAACATTCTTTTGCTGCTCAACTATGCTCTGCGCCACCTCCCATTCATGGATGACTTTCATCCCAACATCAAAGTACTGCATCTGTCACCAAATACTACGTTGCTCATCCAACCTATGGACCAGGGTGTTATAGC
Source organism: Balaenoptera acutorostrata (assembly GCF_949987535.1). NCBI lineage: Eukaryota > Metazoa > Chordata > Mammalia > Artiodactyla > Balaenopteridae > Balaenoptera > Balaenoptera acutorostrata. The sequence continues at coordinate 138,345,662 of NC_080064.1, forward strand.
GACTTTCAAGAAATATTATTTATGTCACACTTTTTGTCAGGCAGTAAAGGTAAGTGACAAATCAGGAACAACCTAGGGACAACTTTGGAAAGACTATAACATCTACAAGACCATAAAAAACATTGACTTTGCATGGTGTGAGGGTATGGCGGTCACCATGAATGGGGTTTGGAAGAACCTTTGCCCACAGTTTGTTCATGATTTTTGTGGATTTGAGAAGGTAGATCAGAAGTCCAAAGAGGTCTTCAGCAACGTAGTGACCCTCAGTGAGAAGCTGGAGCTAAATCTGCAAGAGGACGATTTCGCGGAACTCCTTGCTGTGCAACATGAGGAGCTTACTGATGGAATTGGAGGCCCAGAGAAAGGATGAAGAGGGACAGGAGGAAGAAAAAGTAACTGAAGAACTGAAGAGATTCACGACGCAGCAAATGGCAAGGGAATCTTCATTATTTGAGGAAGCACTGTTAGTTTTTGAGGCACAGGACCCGAACCTAGAATGGGACCCAAAGGTGGCAGCAGCCATTCAGAATGCAATCCAGTGCTACCTTGTCATCCATGATGAGAAAAAAAGAGCTACTACCCAGACATCAATGGATCATTCTTTCAAGAGGGTAGATAGAATTAAATCCAGCAAGGAACCAGAACCTTTGCCATCAACGTCAGGTATGAGTGAAATTGCAGCTTGCCCTCTGTCTCCTACTGCTGATAATCCTTCACCTCTACCATCTCCCACCTCCCCTCCCTCCTCCAATCAGTAACTCTGCTCGCCTGTTCCCTCGATGCCAGCCCGAGTATCCCAGCTGTTGTACTGTATTACTGTACTTTTCAAGTTACTGTACTGTAAGATTAAAAATGCTTTCTTTGTTTTTGTGCTTGTTTTTTATGTATTGTTTGTGTGAAAAGTATTATAAACCTATTACGGTACAATACCATATAGCCGACTGTGTAAGTTGGGTACCTAGGCGAACTTTGTTGGACTTACAAACAAATTGAACTTACAAACGCACTCTTGGAACAGAACTTGTTCATATGTAGGGGACTTACTGTAAAAGCAAAAAAGAAACAGGAACTAATCAAACTTATAAGCTTTTGCACAGCAAAGGAAACCATAATCAAAATGAAAATACAACCTATGGACTGGGAGAAAATATTAGCAAATGATGAGACTGACAAGGGCTTAATTTCCAAACTATACAAACGGCTCATACAACTCAATAACAAAATAACAAATAACTCAATGGAAAAATGGGTAGAAGACCTAAATAAACATTTCTCCAAAGAAGACATACAGAGAGCCAATAGGCACATGAAAAGATGCTCATCATCACTAATTATTAGATAAACGCAAATCCAAATTACAATGAGGTATCACTTCACCCTGATCAGAATGGCCATCATTAAAAAAAAAAAAAACTACAATTAACAAATGCTGGAGGGGGTATGGAGAAAAGGGAACCCTTCTACACTGTCGGTGGCCATGTAAGTTGGTGCAGCCACTATGGAAAACCGTATGGAGGTTCCTCAAAAAAACTATAAAGAGAGTTGCCATATGATCTAGCAATCCCACTTGTGGACATATATCTAGACAAAACTATAATTCAAAAAGATACATGAAACCCTATGTTCATAGCAGCACTATTTATAACAGCCAAGACATGGAAACAACCTAAATGTTCATTGAAAAATGAGTGTATAAAGAAGGTGTGGTATACGTATACAATAGATATTACTCAGACATAAAAAAGAATGAAATAATGCCATTTGCAGCAACATGGATGGACCTAGAGATAATGATACTACGTGAAGTAAGTCAAAGAGAGAAAGACAAATACCATATAATATCACTTATATGTGGAATCGAAAACAGGACACAAACGAGCATGTCAGTGAAACAGAAACAAACACACAGATATAGAAAAGAGAATTGTGGTTGCCAAGGAGAGAGTGAAGGAAAGATTGGGAGTTTTGGAATAGCAGAAGCAAACTATTCTACATAGGATGGACAACCCACAAAGACCTACTGTATAGCACAGGAAACTATATTCAATATCCTGTGATAAACCATATTGGAAAAGAATATATATAGATATATAGATATAGATAGATATATAGATAGATATAAAACTGAATCACTTTGCTGCACAGCAGAAATTAATACAACAATGTATAAAGGCTGCAGGGGGTGTGGAGAAAAGGGAACCCTCCTGAACTGTTGGTGGGAATGTAAACTGATACAGCCACTATGGAGAACAGTATGGAGATTCCTTAAAAGCTAAAAAATAGAACTACCATATGACCCAGCAATCCCACTACTGGGCATATACCCGGAGAAAACCATAATTCAAAAAGAGTCATGTACCACAATGTTCACTGTAGCACTATTTACAATAGCCAGGACATAGAAGCAACCTAAATGTCCATCGACAGATGAATATATAAAGAAGATGTGGCACATCTATACAATGGAGTATTACTCAGCCATAAAAAGGAACAAAACTGAGTTATTTGCAGTGAGGTGGTTGGACCTAGAGTCTGTCATACAGAGTGAAGTAAGTCAGAAAGAGAAAAACAAATACCGTACGCTAACACATATATATGGAATCTAGAAAAGTGGTACTGACGAACCTAGTGACAGGGCAGGAATAAAGACACAGATGTAGAGAACGGACTTAAGGACACAGGGGGCAAGGGGAGACAGGGACGTAGTGAGAGAGTAGCACTGACATATATACACTACCAAATGTAAAATAGCTAGTGGTAAGCTGCCGCATAGCACAGGGAGATCAGCTCGGTGCTTTATGTCCCCCAGAGGGGTGGGATAGGGAGTGTGGGAGGGAGGCTCAAGAGGGGGGGGGGTATGGGGAATATATGTATACATATAGCTGATTCACTTTGTTGTAAAGCAGAAACTAATACAGTGTTATAAAGTAAGTATACTCCAATAAACATATATTTAAAAAACCCACAACATTGTAAATCAACTACACTTGAAAATATTTTTTAAGTGCCAAAAATTTTCTGAATGTAAGTTTTACTGTGTGTGTGTGTACCACAGGTTCAATATATATGAATTATGTCAAATTGATTACATTGCTTTTCAAAATAAAGAATTTTTGATATTTTACATCAGCTTTGTGTTATAAATGCAGAAAAACTATATTATTTTTTTCTAAAGTTCAGAAATAGCCATTTTGCTCATTCGGTATACTATAAACCATTAACTATTAAAAAGGGATTCGTGACCTCTTCCTTCCAAAGAAATATTTCTCCACTCACACAAGTTTAATAGAATGTTCCGCCATGAACTGACTTCCCACCTTAGAGACACGAGATTTGCATCCTGAAATCTCTTTCCTGCAAAAATGTCCAATTATCATCCTAGCATTACAGAAATGCTTTTTTCCAGATCTCAAATTCCATACAACTTTAGTCAAGACATCATGTATGTTTTTTTCACACACACACAGACTGTATTTTATTTTTACAAGAGATAAATCAACTGACACCAAGCACTGTAAATGGATGACCACAACAAAAGCAACAATGATTGCTATTACCAAACACGAAACACACTCATACTATGTCATAATATTGACATTCAGTCCAGTAATCCTCCACTGTAACAGCTCCTTTACTTTGCAGTGAAAGACATCATGCATTTTTAAATAATCAGTACTCACCTGAGGTCTTTAAAAATCAACATAAACATAATTTTGTGTTCTCTTTCATCTACTCTGGTTCTAAGTGGTCATTTCTAAACGAAAGTATTTAAGTATGTTAACGTCATCTTATAACATCATATTTCAAATGACTACCGTGTCTCCAAACATGAAATATGAGGAACTCACAATTAGGCTCTCCAAAGTTTTGCTCTCTGAATGTGTATGACCCTTCTGCTGAACTCCACACTGTTCATTATTCTCTGAGAATATTCTTTTTCTTGTATGGCCATCTCACATGCTCTTTCATTTCATGAAGTTTTTTCCTACAATGTTATGCCTAGTTTATTTCTGAGAATATGCATTATTTCAGAATGATATTTATAGACACAAAGACTTCTCTATAATTCCCTGAGAGTTTCAGGAACTCCTTCTTCTTTTTTCTTATTTTAATACCTAGATTCTGAAGCTCTCCACAAAGCATTACTAAACTTGCATTTACATAAGTATCTACATATTAATCACACATTAATGCATTCACAATTGTATTATGATTTATTGCTAATTTTGGAGCTGTCTTATTTACCACCCTCTTGGAAATCACTTTAATATTTGCACTTAGGACTTGAAAGAGAATGGATAAATAAAAACCTGAAGAATATGCAAATACAATTTATATATTTCTCATAAAATTAGGTGATTATCTAACCTTTATCCAGAAAAAAAGAAGAGCCCAGATACTCTGCAGGCATGATCCTCGAGAATGTGTGGTCTTCCAGCAGGAAAACATGCAGTAATCCATGTGGCAGAGTTTACCTGTGACCAGCTGGGGTTAGTGACCTATGCATTCCTTACATGAAACATATCAGGAGTGGAAAAAGACAATTTGTCCGTTGTGGCAATAAGTATAATGAAGATTTGTAGCAGGTCATGCTCATATGTTCAACACAGGTACAATCAAAAGAATTGCTCAATTCTGGTAGATCTAAGTCTGTATCTGTTACCTTGTCTTTAACGAGGAAATGTCAGAACTGACTTACCAAGAAAAAAAGTGTTTTGTTTGTTTGTTTGTTTTAATTAGAGTCACGGTGAGTAAGGCAGGGTTCAGAACAGCTAATGTGACTTAGTGATTCTCTCATCAGGAAATACAGTTTCTACTTCCCTGTTTATTCTCCACATCCTGTAGTAAGTAAAGTTTCAATGAAAGATAAATCTACAGCGTGAAAAGAAAAGAAAACTTACATGTGTTGATGAGGTCATTTTGACAGGTTTTACCACGTATGTCAGTGTTTCTGGGGATGGACACAAGCCAGAGCTCCCTACTCTGACATTTTCACTGATGTCATTCCCCTTGATCCTCAATTTGAAAGTGGATAAAAATGTTTTCTATGCTTTCTTCTTTAAGAAATTAAATAAAGAATGCTTTCTAGACATGATCCTCTAATGATTTTCAGTCAGTGGTCATCAACAGAGGAAAAGCACAGAATCTCATCCCCATACAAGGGTGACATTCAGTCAGGTAAGAAAATTCTCCCCGAAATCATAGCTTCATCTTTAACATGCAGTCAAAGGCTTTCACAGGTTCTTCATCACTGTGCACTCAGCCCTACCATATGGGATTGGCTCTGAGAATCTCACATCAGATGACTGACAAACATGTCATAGTACACTGATCTGGTACCAGATCCTGCCTCTCTTAATGATCTCCCACAGGGACATTGGAATATTCTAGGATATTTCCTGGAGCCCTCTATTCTACACAGGTACACTTCCAAGTAGAAGCAGAAGCTGGGATTCTCACTGGGACCCCTGCCCTGTCCAACCAACGTCTCTAGAAATATGATGTTCTAATCTCTCCTGATTAGAACATTTCAAGGTCTCTCCCTGTGCTAATGTAGTAAAGGTAAAAGAGAAACAAGAAAGAGCAAACTATGCAGGGAGCAATATATAAGATTCCTTTACTTAACGTATTTATCTGATATACCCAAATACTGAGAAATATAGATTCATTTCATAATGTTCAAGAAAAGAGGAAGAGGAACCTCCATGCCAACAGTATATATAAAATGGAATCAATATTGCATAAGCTCCAGCTTAAGCTTAGCTACGAGGTACTAACCCTTCTCATAAAGAAGCAATAGTTCTCCATCATTTGAAGCACACTGAGGACTCAGACAGCTGGACACTGAAGGAGTAGCCTCCTCACTCGAATTCTGTACCTGCATCACAGAGCAGTGAAATATTCCCAAAGAATTAATAAGGATGAGTGGGGGAGGCGAAATAAAAAAGATGAATCCATAGTCTGTCCTACCGTCTGTTCTGTTGGATATTACCACCATCTTGGCCCAATATGACCTTCCCACTTTTCTCTGGGTCTCCCTACTTTCCACCTCCATCCTCTCATTATATCTTACCTACACTTGGGAACGACTCTAGTTTTTCCACTTATCTTTATCAACAAGTAATCCAAATAGCAACTGTGTATATAACTCCTTAGAAACCTCAGGTCTGACTCAGTAATAATACATGACCTTCAAAGTCCAAAGTTTTCCTAATTCCCTTTATTATTATTTTTTTCTAATTTCCATGTACTTACATTCTTAAGACCTCCACTGTTCTCAGGTTCGTCTTCCCTGCAAAATCTGTCAACCTAGACATAGACTTAAGTACCAGCCTCTAATTATCTCCTAGGGAATCCAGTTTTTAAAAAAAACCTCAGCAAGCCTTATGGACTTTATTAAAGACTCTTTAAGATAACCAATGGGAGATAGCAGCACACCCACAGATATCTATCTAATACACCCTCAGAGTAATTTTTTTTTTCTCTTTTATAAAGTCTCTTCTGGCCAATGAAGACTCTCAGCTCTTCTTCTTCAACATATGCAGTGTCTCACCCTTCTGATTGCTCTCTGCTCTATCCCAGGTCCACTCCCTTTCCTGATATTACATTCTTTCCCAATTTTGTATGTTGGTAAAATCAAATAACATAAAATATAACATGTTAGTTATTATAAAGTGCACCGTTCAGTGATATTAAATGCATTCATATTATTGGGCGATCAACATCACCATTTATCTTTCTAATTCTTTTCTACGTTTTAAAACTGTAACTCTATATCCTTTAAATATAACTTTCCTTTTTGTTCCATAACCACCTGAAAAGCGTCATTACCCTCCCAATTTCTATGGTTTTGACTACACTAAGTACCCCCATATAATTGAAATAAGTAGTTGTATTGTTATGACTCACTAAAAGTCACAAAAATGGCATTTTTGGTAGCTAAATTTCCTCAAGATTCATCCATGTTGTAGCATATTCCTAGATCTTTTCCTTTTTAACACTGAATAATATTGTATTATATGGGTATACCACACTTTGCTTATCCAGGAACTAGTGGATGAACACTTAGGTTGCTTTCATATTTTAGCTACTGTGATTATTACTGCTCTAAACACTGGAGTACAAATATTTCTTTAGGACCCTGATTTCAATACCTTTGGGTATACCTCATAGTAAAATTCCTGGATCATGTAGTAATTCTATTTTTCAATATCTGAAAAATTGCCATACTCTTTTGCAAAGCAGCTGTATCATTCTGCATTCCCTCTGACATAGCACAATGGTTCCAACTCCCTCACATCCTCACCAATAGTTGTTTTCTGCTTGTGTATGTGTGTGTGTGCTTGTGTGTGTATGCATGCACACAAATATATAAACATGCATTTAGTGATATGGAGCATCTATTCAAGTGCTTAGTCATTTGTACATCTTTTTGAAGAACCATCTATTCAAGTCTTTTATCCATTTTTGAATCAGGGTGTTTGCTTTTTGCTCAATTGTAGGAGTTCTCTGTATATTCTGAATAGAAATCTCTTGTCAGATAGATGGCTCTGAAATATTTTATCCCATCTTGTGGGTTGCCATTTTATTCTGTTTACATTTCTTTGATACACATTTTTTTTAACTTATGTACTGCAACTTGTTTATTTTTTTGTTAGCTGTACCTTTGTTGTTCCTTCGTTTCATATGGAGGAAAACACTGCCAAATCCAATATCATGAAGCTCTTGTCCTGTATCTTCTTCTAAGACTTTTAATATTATTAGGTCTTATATTTAGTTTCTTGATACGTTTTCATTAATTTTTTCATATGATGTTAGGTAAGGGTCCATCTTCCTTCTTTTGCATGTTGCCCACAAGACTTCTCAGCACCATGTGTTGAAAATACTATCCTTTCTACTTTGAAAAGTCTTGGCAACTTGTCAAAAATCATTTGGCCATATATCAGGGTTTATTTCTGGGTGTTGTATTCTATTCTATTCTATTGGTCTTGAATAAGGGAGAAAATAGTATAACCTATCCAGGTTGATGAAGAACATAAAGAAAGACCAGGACTGAGAATTAGAAGGGCAATATAAAACAGCAGGGAGTAAAAGACAGTGTGAGAGAAGATCTTGTATTTGCGAGTTCATGGAAATAGGATCATGCTAAAACCACTAAACACCTGACTTTGAACAATACGGTAAATGTGCCAGCAAGAAACATAACACTTACCCATCTCTGGGAAATATAGTATGGGCATAAAGATAAACTACACACAAATATATTAAAAAGGGAAGGGTTTTCATGGTGTGAGAATATTGTGGCATTTGAAATACAATTTACTTCTGTTCTACCATTGTCTCTAAAATTTATCAAAGTCTATATACAAGCAATTCCAATTCTGGTAATGTGCTTGACAGGTTTATATATGAACTTCAGTAGAGCAGTAAATGTACATTCATAGTAGGACTGTTCCCTAAACCAAAAAACAAAACACAAAAACTGCAAAGACTAGAGTTCACTTTGTCAACACACATACAGATGCAATGATGGTTAACGGTCCGAAAACAGAAGGTGAGCATGGGTGCAAGAGGTTAATCCCCAGGCTGGGGGGGGGTGCAGAGTTTGAGGGTAACTCAAGTAGAAAAGGCTTTTGTCCTATCCTTGATTTTTGAGGTATGGAAATTCACAGGTCACTACCTTCATTTCAAACTGAATGAATGCACTATTCAATTGTTTTAAACAGGCGAAGTAAACATGAGTGATAATAAATTTCAAACTGTTTCTAATCAAATAAGATACTAAGAAAATTTAATAATATGATTTAAGAATGGAGTAGAGAGATTTTCCAACATGGTAGCATTCAAAGACCCAGAGCTTGATGCCTCTCATGGGCACACCAAAGTCACAACTGTTTACAGAACAGCAATTGATGAAAAAGGCCGGGACCTACCATAAAAGATGTTTTACAGCTAAAGATATAAGGAAGGCACCTCGACAAGACAGAAAGGAAGGGCAAAATCTCAATAGAGTCAAGACCCATACCACCAAGTGGGTGGCCCACAAATGGGAGAATAATTACAATTTCAGAGGTGCTCCCAGGTAGCAAGGGGTATGAAGCCAACATCAGGATCCCAAGCCCAGGGATCCTGTTCTGGAAAGAAGAGTTCCTAGAAAGTTGGGCTTTGAGGACCAGTAGTGCTTCTTTTCCAGAGAGCCAGAGGGTTGTGGGAAATAGAGATTCCACTCTTAAAAGATGCTCACAAAATCCCACATGATCTGAGAACCAGAACAGAAGCAGTCATTTGAAAGGATCCCGGGTCACACCTACCTCCTGATCTTGGAGAGTCTCCCAGAGAGGCAAGAGGCAACTACAGAACAGCCTCAGGGACAGAGACACTGGCAGCAGCCATTCGGGGGAGCTCCTTCTACCTCGTGGACGCTGGTACCAGCAAGCATAATTTCAGAATCCTCCCTGTAGCTTATCAGCCTCAGGACCGAGCCCCACCCATTTCCACCAGACTACAGACACAAGTACTAGGATGCTGCAGGCCAAGCAACTAACTGAGCAGGGGCATAGCCCCATCCACCAGCAAACAGGCTGCCTTCAGATCCTCTCAGTGCACAGCTGCCCCTGGACATGGGTCCAGCCACCAAAAGCCCCAGGACCAGCCTCCACACCTCAGTGGACAGGCACCAGCCCCAGAGTCCCTGGCCCCTCTGACAAGTGAGTCTGCTCTGGCCTTGGAGTCAGCCTCACCATCAGCAGGTGGTAACTGCACAGGGACTGGATGGAGCTTGGTCCTACCCAACAGCAAACCTGCTTTAGCAGTGGGATCAGCCTCATACACCAACAGGCACACACCAGCTCCAGGAATACCACAGCCCAGCAGCCTGTGTAACCAGGTCACTTAATTGCAGGCCAGAAGCAGCCATGGACTCAGCTGGGTCCTGACCCTGCCCATCAGAATGCCAACACAAGATTAGGGATACCCCCGGCCCTGCAGAGAGCTGTGTCAGGAACAGTGACCCAACACCAACTCTGTGGCTCCTGGGCCCTGCAGCCAGAACGCAGAACCTGTCTCTTCCTCCCAGTAGCCAGCATAGCCCCAGAACCAGTGACTGGGCACTAGCCCTGATATCACCTGGACTGCAATTCTACCTGTAAGTGAACCAGCACCAGATTTGGTGTCCCCCAGAGTTCTGCAGCCAGCTGCCTTATGATTTAGTCTCACCAAGCAGCACAGACAGCCTCCATACAAGGCAGAGCCTGATAAACAAGCAGTCTGGGGGCAGCCAAGCCTACCAGACTACCCACAGTAGTCAGCCCACCATAGCAGAAGAGCCCAAGCAGCCCACATAGGGGGTACACCTAGAATATATAGCTCTAGTGACCAGGGCAGAGGGGGCTGCTGGGACCCATAGGACATCTCCTACAAAAGGCCACTTCCCCAAGGTCAGGAAATGTAACGAACCTACTACACACATAGCAATAAAAACAGGAGGTTAAGAAAAATGAGGTGACACAGAAACACGATCCAAATGAAGGACCAAGATAAGAATTCAGAAGAAGATCTAAGTGAAGTGGAGATAGTCAATCTCCTCAACAAAGGGTTCAAGGTATTGACTGTAAAGATGATCAAAGAACTCAGGAGAAGAATGGACGACCAGAGCAAGAAGTTACAATTTTTTTAAAAAGAGTTAGACCATTAAAGAACCACAAAACAGAGATGAGGAATACAATAACTGAAATGAAAAATACATTAAAGGAAACTACTGTAGACTAAATGATACAGAGGAATGAATCAGAAAACTGAAGGACAGAGTACTGGCAATCACTGAAGATGAACGGTAAAACAATAGATTAAAATGAAATGAGGAAAGTTGAACAGACTTGTGAAACAACATCAAGTGTACTAATATTTGCATTATACTGGTCCCAGAAGCAAAAAGGAAAGACAAAGCAGTGTAGAACATACCTGAAGACATAAGAGTTGAAAACTTCCCTAACCTGGGAAAGAAAACAGACATCCAAGTCCAGTAAACACAGTAAGGCCAAAACAGGATCAACCCAAAGAGGACCACACCAAGACTCATTGTAATTAAAATCGAAAAAAAAAAAGATAAAAAGACACTATTAAAAGGAGCAAAGGAAAAGCAACAAGTTACCAACATGGGAAGTTGCATAAAGTTATCTGCTGACTTTTCAGGATAACCTCTGCATGCCAGAAGGGAGTGGCATGGTATATTTAAAGTCATGAAAGGAAAAAGCCTATAAGCAAAAATACTCTACCCAGCAAGGCTCTCCTTCAGATTTGATGGTGAGATCTAAAGTTTTACAGAGAAGCAAAATTAAAAGAGCTCAGCGTCGCCAAACCAGCTTTATGAGAAATCTTAAAGGGGCTTTTCTAAGTGAAAAAGAAAAGGTCACGATTGAAACATAAAAATTAGGAAAGGAAACTTACTAAAGGAAAAACCTCATTGGTTAAGGCAAATATTCAACAAAGGTAGTAAATCAACCATGGACACAGCTAATAGGAAGGATGAAAAAAAAACAGTAATAAATTCATCTATATTCACAATAAGAAGTTAAGGGACACACAAAACAAGTAGATGTAAAATATAAGGTCGAATTCAGTAACTGTGGGGGAGCAGAGTAACAATGCAGGGTTGTTAGTGTCCATGTGAAATTAAGAGCTCAGCAACTTAAATAATCACACACACACACACACACACACACAAAACTGAAAGAAATCCAAACATAATATTAAAGATAGTCCTCACATCACAGATGAAGGGAATAAAAGGGGAAGAAAGGAACACTGAAGAAATTAAAGAGGGATTCTAAAAATACCCAAGACAAATGAAAATGAACACACAATGATCCAAAATCTATAGGACACAGCCAACGCAGTTCACAGGGGGAAGTTATAGTGATACAAGCTTATTCTTAGGAATCAAGAAAAATATCAAATAAACAACCTAACATTACACCTGAAGGAATTAGAAAAAGAAGAAAAAACAAAACTCAAAGCTGTCAGAAAGAAAAATTAAGAAAACTATACCATATGCAATGACATCAAAAAGAACAAGATACCTAGGAATAAACACACCTAAGCAGGTAAAAGACATGTGCCCAGAAATCTATCAGCCATTGGTGAAAGAAGTTGAAGACAACACAAAAAGATGGAAAAATATAGCATGTGCATCGACTGGAAGAATTAATACTGTTAAAATAACCATACTACCAAAGACAATCTACAGATTTAATGCAATCCCTATCAGAATACCAAAGCATTTTCACAGAACTTGAAAAAGTAATTTTAAAATTTGTATAGAAACACAAAGACCCCAAATAGCCAAACAATCTTGAGAAAGAACACAGCTGGAGGCATCGCGCACCTTGACTTCAGACTATACTGCAAAGCGACAGTAATCAAAGAGAAAGGTACCAGAGCAAAAACAGACACAAAGATCACTGGAATAGAATAGAGATCCCAGAAATAAGCCCACACACTTATATTTAATTGATTTATGACAAAGCAGGCAATATGGAGAAAAAACTGTCTCTTCAATAAGTGGTACTGGGAAAACTGGTCAGCTACATGGAAAAGAATAAAATTAGATTATTTTAGCACACCATATATAAAATAAATGCAAAACTGAATAAAGACCTAAATGTAGGACCAGAAACCATAAAACCCCTAGAGGAAAATATAGAACATTCTTCAACATAAATGACAGCAACAGTTTTAGGTTCAGTCTACTAAGGCAAATGAAACAAAAGCAAAAATAAACAAATGGGACTTCACTAAACTTAAAAGATTTTGCACAGCAAAGGAAACCAAAGACAAAATGAAAAGACAACCTGCTGAGGGAGAGACAATATTTGCACATGATAAGAGGTTAACATCAAAAAAGATGACCAAGCAAGGGTTCATACCTAAACTACAGAAACAGCACATACAACTCAATATCAAAAAAACACCCAAAATCTTTTTTAAAAAAAATGAGAAGACCTAAATAGACATTTTTTTCCAAGGAAAAACTACATATAGACAGCCAGAACTCACAAAGATGCTAAGCATAGCTAATCGGCAGTAAAATTCAAATCAAAACTATGAGATATATCACCTCAGTCTTGTCAGAATGACTGTCATCCAAAAGATCACAAATAACAAAGGTTAGTGAGGATGTGGAGAAAGGGAAACTCTTGTACACTCTTGATGTGAATGTGAAGTAGTGCAGCTACTGTGGAAAGCAGAACGGAGGTTCCACAAAAACCTAAAAATAGAACTACCATAATATCCAGCAATTTCACTGTTGGGTATATCAGAAGAAAACAAAAACACTATTTCAAAAAAAATAACTGCACACCAATGTTCATAACAGTGTTATTTGCCATAGCCAAGATATAGAGTCAAACTAAGTGTTCATCAATAGCTTAGTGGATAAAAAAGATTTTTTATGATGACTTCAGCAAAAAATGAAATTTTGCCATTTGCAAGAACATGGATGGATTTGGAGGGTATTATCCTTAGTAAAATAAGCCGCAGAGAAAACAAGCATGGCATGTTATGAGAAGAAAAGCATGGTATGGTATGAGAAAACAAGCATGGTATGTTATCACTTACACGTGGCATCTAAAAAATTGAATACAATAACAACAGAAAAACAGACTCACAGATTAAAGACTAGTGGTTACCAGCAGGGAGAGATAGGGTGGAGGAGCAAAATAGTGGTAGGAGATTTTGAGGTACAATCCACTATGTATAAAATCAATAATCTACAGTGATGTACTGTATAGCATGGGGAATATAGCCACTCTTTTATAATAACTATAAATGGAGAAGAACCTAAACATTTATGAATCACTACGCTGTACCTCTGAAACTAATATAATAATGTAAATTAACTATAGATCGATAAAATATAAAGTAAGAAACAATAAAGGGGAGACACAGATTATTAGATAGAAATCAATTAAATAAACACAAGTTTTGGAAATCAAGGAATTAAAAAACAACACGTAAGACACAACATTGGCATTTAAAGTGTACAATCTATTCATTTAAAAGAAATCATTTAAGTGGTAAAAAATGGTACCCATTCTCACAATTTTGTATATCTAGGATAAATTATTATCTACAAAAATATGTTACAAATATTCACTCAAAAAGAAAGAGAAAATTGGGATAAACCCATTTTAGTATACAAATTTAATATCAAAGTCTCTATGCAAAACTGATTTGAATAAGTTCTGTTAGCCACTTCTAGTTTCTTTGTGATGTAAAATCTTTTAAAGCATAAAAATCAGCCTTTCTACATTATTCCATTAGACATACATAGAAGTTAAAAGAAATGAGAAGACAGAACAATCAACCAGGAAGGTGAATTTACTGAGAAACAGTCATTCGTTCTCCCTCCTCCTTTTCTTTTCCTCCTTTTCCAGGTCTCTTTCGGTTCCGATCAAGAGAAATCTTGAGAGTTCTGAGAATATTTCTTTGAGGGCTTCAAATCACCATACCTACATCCTCTGCCACAACTACACACACGGAAACAAAAATAAACTTCTGCTATCTACTCACGTAGGAGGGATTCATGCAAAATAAACACCTACATGGAGACCAACAGGTGAGTTTTCTACCTGTTCTTTCTAATGTCCTTCCATTATAGTAAATCCCACACATTACGAGGAAGAAATGGTTATGTGAGCTTTTCCTTGAAGTCAAAAAACTTGCATTCATTTCAAGTACCTGGTGATCATAGGGTACAGCCAGGGAAGGTGCCATCCCCCTTGGGGGGAGGGGCGGTGGATGGGCTCCCGCACCCATGCACCTCCTGATGCACAGATTCTGGAGAAACGAAAGGCGGTCACACCGCAGTCAGCCTGTCAGGCTGTCGGGCCACTGGGCAACCCGACCAGCCTGGAAGTGCCCCATCAGTTTGCTGAAAGCAAAACCCTCTCCCCCCTGTGAAGCCAGGCAATTTGGGTAAGAGAGTCAGAGGACACCGGTAATCAACTCCTCCTCTCTGTTCACCTCCTTGGGGTTACAGCAACCCCATCTCCAAACCCAAATCTGACCCTGGAGTGCCAAACTGGGAGTGGCAGGTGGGCTCTGCTGGTGCTTCAGCGCCCTCTGGAGGTTGTCTGCTCTAATGGCAACTCTCAGCCCTTCCTCCTCCTCTTTCCCTAGTCCTGGGGGCTGCCTTGGCCTCCTGCAGCTGCTGGCCTGAATTCATTCTTCTTTTTTCTCCAATTACAATGAAGTGTCTTACAGAGGTTTGGAATCTCTTGAAGAAGGAAGATCTTTTAGCCAATACACCTTAACCGTGAGAAGTTGGTTTCAAGAATGAACCTGAAATACTGTATTTTTCTCCTGATGATTCCAAGGAGAGACAGCTCAAGTTTTCTAAATCATAAGAAAAACCAAGGTAAATATGATATTCTGAGCCAGAGATGAAAAAACAGTTTTTAGCACCCCCTCCTCATGTCATATGACCGGGATTTAAATCAATCAGCTGCCACTGGTTTTTAAATCAAGTGACCCAACTTTAAATCCATCAGCTGCTTCCCTGTAACTCACGTGACTTGGCTTTGAATAGTAAGAAATGCAGAGGTATAAAAATGATGTTCTGAACAACAAATGGAAAGACAACATTTTAGAAAGTTTTTTCCTTTTCGAAAGGACCATTCATTGCCTACAGAGTAAAGGATTCCCTTGTGGATTTCTTGAACTGTAAACACATACATTGTCTCCGTTGGCTTGATTGACTTAGATTTTGGGGTTTTTTTTGTTGTTGTTGTTAACATCTTTATTGGAGTATAATTGCTTTACCTTGTTGTGTTAGCTTCTGCTGTATAACAAAGTGAATCAACTATTCGTATACATATATCCCCATATCCTCTCCCTCTTGTGTCTCCCTCCCACCTTCCCTATCCCACCCCTCTAGGTGGTCACAAAGCACTGAGCTGATCTCCCTGTGCTATATGCAGCTGCTTCCCAATAGCTATCTATTTCACCTTTGGTAGTGTATATATGTCCATGCCACTCTCTCACTTCATCCCAGCTTACCCTTCCCCCTCCCTGTGTCCTCAGGTCCGTTCTCTACATCTACGTCTTTATTCCTCTGCAGCGACTCCTGCTAGGGACGGATACTTCCTTTTATGCTCAGGGAAATCCCCTAGTTTGAATATGATTTGAGTTTGATCCTGTGAAACCATCAGAACTTCCCACCAGAGATAAATGAGGAGATTCTGGCCTTTATTAGTATGCATGATGAACACGGGTGTCCTGGCTGTACTTGCCAACCCTCCTATTTTACCCACCTATTTTTATCCACCTTCCTCCCTGTGAGTACCTTTGACCAACCCTGAGTTCAGACTCCTGACCTATTACAGTGACTTTGTCAGCCTTTCTTTAAAAATGGACAGGTAATAAAACGAATTTAACCTAGAAGCAGCAGCTCAGTAAGGGAAATAAAATCATCAGAAGTTATCTAATCACAGCCACAGCCATCCAGGGCTCTGTCTTACCTGCTGGGTCATAAGAATGGGACCTTCCTAAACTTGAAGGGCATCCAATCAAATAAGTAAAGGTCTGCTCACCTCTGGCTCTTGGAGGGATTGCTAGGCACTCTACCCAGTGTATACTAACTGCAAAACACTGTCATGGTTGTGAAACACCTATGTTCCAGGAAAGCTTTTTGGGGTGCATGGGGAAGGTTTCTTTTTGACATCAAGCAAAAAATAAATCACCAAGCTCTTTGAGCACAGGGGTTCTTAAGAGGGCAGTAGAAGGAAAGAATGGGCAGAAAAGACGATCTCCAGTGAAGTGAAGGCCGTTTTTCCAAAAGAGTAGGATTTAGTCTCAGTTTAAGGAGAACACTTTTAAATAGCTGGGACAGCTCCAAACTGCAGTTTAGGGAACGAGTGCTTCAAAAGAACAGTGCTTTAAAAGTCCTGGCAAGGCAGCAAGAGGATGAAGAGTTGGTTTTGCATAGTTTTGAACACAGGAGTAAAGAAGCAGAGGCATCTCTGACTAAAAGGCCCTGAGATCCTATGGCATCAATGGGTCAGTTGCAGGGGCAGGGGGTGTGGGGGGCGATATTTCTCTCTCAACGTCTCCCAGGGCAGCCACCCCTCCCGACCCCACCCCCCCCAATCCCTTCACCCTTCCTCCCTCCACTGTTGGGTCCCCAGGGACAGCACTTTTCAAGCTGGAGCCCTCAGGCACCATCTCTGCTGTCTGGATTCTTCCTGGAGCCTGGCAAGTTCTGGGACAGGAAGGCGGGTCTGCAAGGCCGCTGCGGTGCAGTCGGACCTGGAGGCCTGGAGGGGAACTGGAGTCCTGAAGCCCACCCACGTCCTTGAAGCCGAGGGAGGAACACATTCTCCTAACAGTACTTCTCAGGGTTCAGCGTGCTCCCCACCCGACGGTGATCCATACTCACTTGAGGCAGCAAGGACTGCCTCTAACTGGCCCCCTCGATTCCGCCTTAAGGGTCCTCGCACATGTGTGATAGCGCAGGCCCCGGATCTCTTTAGTCAGCTGAGGCCAGTGCTGCCGGCATCCCTCCAGTCCCATCCCCCAGCCCCTCCCTCTGGGACTGTATCTAATAGAAGAAAGAGCACAGAGGAATTGGCTGAATCAAGGGACCTGGGAGCCTGGGGATGAGTTTGAAGACCGAGAACCTAAGGCACAATTACATATTATTGGAAACTCTTGTGGAGTGTGTGGGGGGGGAGGTTACGAGGCTGAGAGGCTGAGTCGACCTGGTGAGTCCAGCCCCAGGACACCACACAGCCCTGTCCCCCTTTCCCTGCCATCAGACAAGCGGTGCCGCAACTCCAGCCAGGACTCTGCACTTCCCCCTCCCTGATTCTCCAGAAAAGCAGGTGGCCCCCCTCTGAGGGCAGGGGCAAGACAACGGACCAAGTCCCCCTGCACTAAGGCACTACTGGAATTTCTTCCTGAACAGCAGTGCTGGCTTGGAGCGAACCCGTGCACTGCCAAAGTTGGTCTCGTCCTGCAGCTGAGGGACGCAGGCTTTAAGTCAGCTGCCTTGGCTTTAAATCAATCAGTCCCCCCTTTAAGTCAGGTGACCCGACTTTAAATCACTGTGTGCCCCTCAAGCCGGCCACTTCAAAAGTTGGGAACTTCACTTTGATCCCAGCACCTCACACAGCTGAATGCACACTGTAGTCACCCCCAAGCCTGGCTTAGAGGCAGGATATAAGGTAAGGGGATGGGCTGCACACATGGTGAGGAGGGTGCACTTCATGTACCAGAAGGGTCCAGGTACTCTGGGTACAGCAAGCAGGGCACGATACAGCAGCTCACTGGCAAAGCTGGTGATGCACAGGGGGAGCAGGCACACCCAGGCACGCACAGGTTCCAGGCCAGGAGCTGGGGCACAGCCAGCCGGGAGGGTGTGAAAGCCGAGGATCTGAGCCTTCTTGAGAAAGGCAGACACAGAGGATGGATGAGAAACAAAGACCAGATGAAACATGGATTTGAAAAGCACACCCTGCTCTTGAAATTGGGGTGGGGTCACCCCAGATTTGAGTCTTCTTACGCCCCAGTACCTAGTGCTTTGGCATTTGCCCAATTACTTATAAAATGCGACTGATAATATCTAAACCATAGAATACTGCATTTGGAGTGGTTTTGCGCATTTATGTTTCTATAGTGGAATAATCTTTTCTACAAGAAATATGTACACAATCTGAAATAAATTCAAACCTCTCTTTAAAAAGTACTATGTCGGACTCCCCTGGTGGCGCAGTGGTTAAGAATCTGCCTGCCAAGGCAGGGGACATGGGTTCAAGCCCTGGTCAGTGAAGATCCCACATGCCACGGAGCAGCTAAGTCCATGCGCCACAACTACTGAGCCTGCAGACCACAACTACTGAAGCCCGCGCGCCTAGAACCGGTGCTCCACAACAAGCGCAGCAAGAGAAGCCACCGCAATGAGAAGCCCGCGCACCGCAACAAAGAGTAGCCCCCGCTTGCCGCAACTAGAGAAAGCCTGCGCATAGCAACGAGACCCAACGCAGCCAAAAACAAATTAATTAATTCATTAGTTAACTATTTTAAAAAAGGTACTATATCCTTCTGTACAGCTTCTCTGGGAAGAACAGAGAGATGGAGTAGGAGAGTGAGAAAGACCAATATTTAGTGCACATCTCTCATGCAGGTGCTCTGCTGGCTCACATAGATTTATCCCCACTTTACAAAGGAGGAAATAATCTCAGAGAGGTTTAGTAATTTTCCCAAAGCCAAACAGCTATGGAGTGGCAGAACCAAGATCTGAACCAAGTCTGTTACCTTCAAAGCCTAAGTCCTCATCACAGCAAAACTCAATTAATATTTACATTTATCGAATTACATTGCAACCTGGGGAGTTCTTGGCACAACCCTGAATAAGAGTGAGAAAGAAAGAAATAGCATTGTTCCTACAGTCAACCCAAATTTTTGGAGCAGCTGTTAGATGCCTGGCCCTTTTTGGGGTTCAGCATTGATCAAGACAGGAAGAGTCCTGCTTTCATGAACCACGTAGTGGGGAGGAGGGACGGGTGCAACTTGGGTGAGGGATTTCAACTTGCTGGACCTCTGTTTTGTCATCTGGAAAATGGGATGGGTGTTCCTCATTTTCTGGGATTGTCCAGACCTCACGTTCTCTGATTCCATAAGAAGCATTTGTTTTCCTGTTTCTTTAAAATTCATTCAGGCCGTGAGATGTGATGAATGTTGTTAGCTGCTCCCCAAAGCACACTATTCCCACCCTTTTCCTGTGATCAGGTCTTTCCCGAAACATGACTCACAGTCAGTCAAGTCACAGAACCTAAGGGGCCCCCAGCAGAAAAATTCCAACCCTTGCTTCCCAGGAGTTCTGCGGTCTACCTGCCAGGTAAACTTAACTCACCTGGCACAAGGTGGCCATCCCTGGTTTCACATCAATATGATCTCAGGCACAAACCTCCTTGTTTTTCCATTTTGTCTTTAAGTTACTTGTTGAAACAACTGCACAAATATGACAAAGGTATAAAATCAGGCATCTTCTGCCCCTAGTGGCTACTAATAAATGATTTTCTGCCACTTTAATGATAAAGATAGAACATTTCAACATTCTGCTACCCTTATTATTTGTCATTTTTGTTGATATTTCTATTGAATACATCTTTCAATATTTTAACAATGGAACATTTATTTAGGTTGTTCCAGACCCAGCCTTTAGTGGTAAAGGTTTTGTTGTTATATTTCTATTATGTTTCCTTTAAAAATCATTATCCTATTTAAATGGATTAAGTCAATTCTATAAGCATTTATCTTATGATATTGATGAAATTGATACATAGAGGGCAGTAGTACAAGTTGATTGGACTTGAGAACCTCTATTAGCAGAGTTAAGTATAAGTATTATCTATATGTAAACCAAAGTACATGCCGAGTGAGATTCTCCGACTTTTTTTCACTGTCTGCCCCTCAAGCCTGTGGGAAATGGAATATTTCTTGCCATATCAGTAAACAAAGGATGTCACAGTTTTCAGCACTTGCAGGCCTCCAATGTGAGCCGGCGGGCCCTGAGGCACTCAGGATATGCAAATACAGAATGCAGGCCCCAGAGAACTGAGGTGCATATCAAAGGAAGGATTTCAGTGAGCCCAGGCCAAGAAAAGTGCCGCATTCCTCACCTTGGGAGAGCTGGTTTTCCTTAGTTAACAAACACCTTTTGATGTTCCCCATTACCTGCGCCAGTCCCCTGCCCTGTCCCCTCCCCCCGGTACTTTAGCTCAGGGAGGAAGGAGCGCAGAGGGACTCGGCTGAATAAGGGGCCTGCGCGCCTCGGGAGGAGTTTTCAGCCGCTTGCCCCACAGTCGGGAGGAGGGGCGCTGACGCTGCAGCCGGACCCTGCGCCTCCCTTGCCCCGTTTCCCCTCAGGACGCTCAGGCCGACCCCCTCCCCACGCCCACCAGGCCTCGCGAGCCAGGCCGAGGGCAGGGGCGAGAGGAGGGACCGACGTTCCCGGGGACCAGACGCTGGAGGCCGCTCTTTCTGCACAGCAGCGGCGGGTGGCAGCGAACCCCTGCCCCTCAAAAGCTGGTCTTGTGCTGCCGCCCGGGCACGGGACCAGGCGGAGGGTCGGCGCCCAATTACACGGCCCGCCGTCCCCGCGACTGTCACGGCTTCGCCCGCCAGGGCACCTCCAGAGCCGGCAGCCTCAGTGAGGTCGCCCTCCCCTCGGGCTCCGGGGCAGTTCCGTGAAGGCGGAGGGAAGAGACCCCGCCCGAGCCGGGAGTTGCATCTCTGAGGAAACGCGGGCTCTGTTCAGGGCGCAGTGGGTGGGACCGCTCTGCCCCGAGGCCTTCCGGGAGGGAGCAGGGCGGCAGGGGAGGGAGCCGCCAAGAGGTCAGGGCCCCGTCGGGGGTCCTGGAGGGGCGGCCCGCCCTGGGGGCCACGCCCACTGTGGCCGCAGCCCAGGTCTTTTTCCTGGAATCCTACACGAAAAAGTTAGAAAGATACACAGTCTATAGTAAATATTCACAAATGATTGTTGCTGCTGTGCTCACTATTCTATTAAAGGTGTAAAATCCATAAAACACTTTAAGTTCAAAATTAAATATGAATTTTTACCTTTCTAATTATGTCTCTGATATTCACAGTTGTGGTTAATGAATCAGAGACTGTGGCATCACTATTTAAAAATGAGCTTGTTAAAAAAAATAGAACTCAGGCCCACCGGACCTACTGAATCACAATCTGCACTTTTACAATCTCCCCAGTGTACTTGTGTACCCATGAATAGTTGAAAGGTACATTTCTACCTCGACATGTCTTTTCTGTATGAGAAGTACACACATTTTATCCAGTTTGATATAAATAAAACACTCAAAAATGCATATGCCTGTGTTGAAACCATCATTTTATCATTTCTTTTCCAGACAAGTATAGTCTCTATACTGGTTTTGTGGATCACATGCCATACTCTTTTCTTGTAGTTAGAAATAAGGTAGAGAAAGTTACTTTGTTAAAATATATATATATATATATATATATATATATATATATATATATATATATATTAGTGGATAATTGAAGACACTCTTCTAAATTAAAAGCAGTTCTCTTAACTTGCTGTTTTCTTCTTGGGTCACGTTATGAACTCTTCCCGTGGCCACATGGCATGTGTACTTTTAATTTCAGGGACTGCTGACATTTCAGGATGTGGCCATAGATTTCTCTCAAGAGGAGTGAGAATGCCTGGACCAAGATCAATGGGAAATGTACAGGGATGTGATGTTAGAGAAGTATAGGAACCTGCTCTCCTTGGGTGAGGATACCTTCCTTCCAGAATTCCTTATCCAACCACAGGGTTTGGAGTCCTTCATTTGTAGAATGTCTCCTGAAATCTTCTGCTTCCTACAATAGGGTTTCAGATTGCAACGTTTCAGGAAAGATTGGGAGTTTGTGGGTATAATTTTTCTTATTCTTTTAAAATTGCAGCCTCCCTTTTAATATACTTTGTAACTGCTTGGGATGTGTCTATATGAACTGTGTACTATATGCTTCTGTTATAGTCCTTACAATATTTTATTGTCTTATTTTCTGTAACCATTTTCCATGGATTCTTTGGGCTTAAGGTATATTAAAAGGGAGACTGGGATTCTCCCTTTAAAAGGGGACTTATTAAAAGGGGACTTCCCTGGTGATGCAGTGATTAAGAATTCGCCTGCCAATGCAGGGGACCCGGTTCGATCCCCGGCCCGGGAAGATCTCACGTGCCACGGAACAACTAAGCCAGTGGGCCACAACTACTGAGTCTGCACGCCACAACTACTGAAGCCGGTGTGTCTTGAGCCTGTGCGCCATTTATTTTTTGGAGAATAAAACCACTTCTGAGTGATTAAAATTTAGGCCAGCTAGTCAACATGCTTTATCACCTGTTCTTCTAAAACACTGATCAATGGAACAAGTTCTACTAGGGATAACAGTGTAATTGTATTCTGGAGTTCATATGGGCAATATGGTTTATGACCTTGATGCTGGATCACGACATTTCAATGGTTTAACTGCTATTAATTGTCTGTTTGTTCAACGATTAAAGTCTCACGTGATCTGAGTTCAGACTGGAGTCATCCTGGTTGGTTTCTGTCTATTGCAGATTTCTTCCAGTATGAAAGGACAAGAGCAATACGGCTTACTTTACAAAATGTGTTCAAACTAAATGATGATATAATCTACATTCAATTAATTTATACATACCCTACTGTAGAACAGGGTTCGTTACGCTGGCAGAGCCCGGTAATTATGTAAAACTCAAACTTTTTCTGCACTGGTTCAAGTCCTCTTCCTAAGAATATGTTTATAATCAACATTCTTTCACAAATTACCCAATTTAATTCACCATACCATTCCTCATATTAACTAAATGGAAAATCCTAGGCTATATACAAATCCAGAAAGGGCCAAAAATCATCAGCCCCCAAGGATGATTACCACCCATTGCTGAGGCATTCAAATTACTTATTAAAGAACCACTATGTCCATCAACATCATCAATTTATATATTATTGCCCCAATGCTAGCCTTAACCCTAGCTATCACAACATGAATTCCTCTTCCCATATCTTATCCACTAATTAGTATAAATGTAGGCATATTATTTATATTAGCCATATCACACCTAGCCATTTATTCCATCCTCAGATCTGGATGAACTTCACATTCAAAATACCTACTCACTGGAGCTCTAGGAAAAATAGCCCAGACAATCATCTTATATGAAGTAATGTAGCAGTTATTCTATTCTCAGTCTTACTGATAAATGGATCATTTACACTTTCAACAGTAATTATTACACAAGAACACCTATGACTAATTTTCTCCTGACCCCTACCCAGAATTTGATTATCTCCGCAGTAGCAGAAATCCAATGAAGCCCCACTGATTTAACAGAAGTAGAATCAAAACCTGTATATGTATTCAAAATAGAAAATGTAGCAGGCCCATTCACCCCGTCCCTCCTAGAGAATATGTCAATTTCCCTATAATAAACATTTCCACAGCAATCTATTTTTAGGAGCATTCGACAATCCCTAGGTGCCAGAATTATATACAGCCCCAGTCATCATTAAAACACATCTAACAATCTCCTTTCTATGAATTTGAGCCTCCTACCTACAATTTTCATAAGATCAACACATACATCTCTTATAAAAAGTTTTTTTTTATGACTAACATTAACCCTATGTATATGAGAGTTTTCACTACTTGTCATCATACCAGGCAACCCACCACAAATTTAAGAAATATGTCTGACAAAAGAGTTACTTTGATAGAGTAAATCATACAGGTTTCAATGCTCTTATTCCTGGAATTAAATTCTTCCTAATAATTTTACATTCTCCATGCTACCTACCACATTACACCACATGCTATATAGTAAAGTTCTCTAAGGAAGCTTCAGGCCCATACCCCCAAAATATTTTTGTATATCCTTCCTGTGCTAATAAACTCTCCTTGTTTTGACCATCATTCTACTGACCATTTTCTCAGGAAATATAATTGTATAACAAGCTCACACTGCTTAATGGTATCCCCATTCTAACAAAAAACATGAACCCATAAGCTACAGAAGCATCCAACAAATATTTCCTAAAACAGTCCACCACATCAATACTACTTATAATGGCTATTATCATTAATCTAATATACTCTGGTCAAAGAGCACAATGAATAACAAAAATCTTTAATCCAGCAGCATCCACCCTCATGACAATCGCCCTTGTCACAAAAGTAGGACTTTCCCCATTTCACTTCTGAGTGCCTGCAGTCACACAAGGCATCCCATGAACAGCAGACCTGATGCTATCAACATGACAAAATTGCACCCCTATCAGTTTTATACCACATGTCACCATCCATCACCCTATATATACTATTAATCATAGTGATATTATAAATCATAGCTGGAGGCTGAGGCAGACTTCGCCATACTCACCTGGAAAATATTACACCCTCCTCATCAATTGCCCATATAGGATGAATAACAGCTATTATACTGTATATTCAGATTATAACAATCCTAAACACACTAATTTATATCATAACAACACTATCTTCTTCTTATTTATGCCCAGATCATGTACTACAAGAGTATCATTATCACACACATGAGATAAAACACCTCCCATCACAATCATTTTCCTCACCATTATTGTATCATTAGGACATCGCCCATCATTATCAGGGTTTTTACCCAAATGAATAATTAGCCAAGAGATAACAAAAACGACAACATCATTCTCCCAACACTAATAGCCATCATAGCAGTCCTCAGCATATATTTCTACTTGCAGCTAACATACTCCACATCACTAACTATATTCCCTTCATTAAACAACACAAACACAAAACAATTTGAACATACAAAGAAATAACCTTCCTATCATTACCAATCATAATACCCACACAATTACTCCACACAACACCCATTCTATCGGTGCTGGACTAGGAATTTAGGTTAGTTCAGACCAAGAGCTTTCAAAACCCTAAACAAGTGAAATTTACTTAATTCCTAAAAATAAGGATTGCAAGACTTTATTCTACATCAATTGAATGCAAAGCAAACACTGTATTTAAGCCAAATCTTTACGAGATTGATGAGTTTTAACCCCAGGAAACTTTAGTTAACAGGCAAATCCTCTAGTCAACTGGCTTCAGTCTACTTCTCCTTCATTTGAGAAAGAAAAAACGAAAAAAAAAAGGCAGGAAAATCCCTGGCAGAATTGAAGCTGCTTCTCTGAAGTTACAATTCAATTTGTTGATTCACCACAGGGTTTGCCAGAAGGAGGGCTCAATCTCTGTCTTTAGATTTACAGTCTAATGCTAACTCAGTCATTTTACCTCTGTTCATACACTGCTGATTATTTTCAACAAGTCACAAAGTTATCGGCATTTTATATTTACTATTTGGTGCTTGAGCTGGAGTAGCAGGCAGCACCTTAATTATATTAATCCAGGCTGAGCTATGCTGACCTGGACCGCTACTTGGAGATGCCCAAATCTGTAAGGTAGTCATAACAGTCCCTGCACTTGTAATAATTTTCTTTATAGCTGTACCCGTTATGATTGCAGGCTTTGAAAACTGACTTGGGCCACTAATAACTCGGACACCTGAAGTAGCATTTCTCCCAATAAATCATATAAACTTTTGACTACTTCCCCCATCATTCTTACTCCTACTCATATCACCAATAGTAGAAGCTGGTTCTGGTACCAGTGGAACCGTGTATTCAGCTCTAGCCTGCAATCTGGCCCATGCAGGAGCCTCTGTCGACCTAACTGTTTTCTCCTTACATTTGGCAGGTGTCTCCTCAATTCTTGGTATTATTACTTTTATTACTATAGTCTTTAATACAAAACCAGCAGTCATATCCCAATACCAAACACCATTATTTGTTTAATCTTCCCCAACTATAGCCATATTACTATAATTACCAATCTCAGTCCAAGCAGCCAGAATTGCCATGCTGTTAAGAGACAGAAATCTAAACACTACTTTCTTTGACCCTGCAGGAGGAGACCGAATCCTATACCAACACCTATTTTGATACTTTGCTCACCCTGAAGTCTGTATTCATGGCCTAACAGGGTTTGTTATAAACTCACATATCATTACATACTATTTAGGACAAAAATTGCCTTTCAGCTATCTGGGAATAGTATGAGTCATGTCCACTGGTTTTTTAGGAGTTCTCTTGTGGGCCCATCATATGTTTACCATAGGGATAGCTGTGGACTCAGGAGCATACTTTGCATCAGCTACCGTAATTACTTCTATCCCTACAGGAGTAAAAGTATCTAGCTGATTAGCAACTCTTTATTTAATTTTTCTTTTCCTTTCTTTTCTTTTTTTTTTTTTTTTTTTGGCTGAGTTGGGTCTTGGTTGCTGCGCATGGGCTTTCTCTGGTTGCGGTGAGCGGCAGCTACTCTTCGTTGCGGTGTGCGGCCCTTTCATTGCAGTGGCTTCTCTTGTTGCAGAGCACGGCCTCTAGGCGCGTGGGCTTCAGTAGTTGTGGCTTGCGGGCTCTAGAGGGCAGGCTCAGTAGTTGTGGCACACGGGCTTTTTGCTCCGCGGCATGTGGAATCTTCCCAGACAAGGGCTCGAACCCGTGTCCCCTGCATTGGCAGGCGAATTCTTAACCACTGCGTCACCAGGGAAGTCCCTGGTTAGCAACTGTCTACGGAGGTAATACTATATGACCTCCCACTATATTATGAGTTTTAGGCTTTAGTTTTTCTTTTTACAGTAGGTGGTTTGACAGGAATCATCTTAGCCAACTCATCCCCAGACATTGTCCTCCAGGATACATACTATGTAGTAGCACACTTCCATGACCTAATGTCCATGGGAGCAGTCTTCACTATTATAGGAGGCTTCCTACACTGATTCCCACTATTCTCAGGTTCTACAGTTAACTCAGCATGAGCAAAAATTCACTTCACCAGTATATTTGTAGTAGTAAATATGACTTCCTGCAGCACTTTCGTGGCCTCTCAGGGATGTCACTACGTTAGTCTGAGTACCCTGAGGCACACACAACATGAAATATTTTGTCTTTAGGCTCATTCCTCTCAAGAGCAGCAGTAATGCTAATAATCTTCATACTTTGAAAAGCATTTGTGTCTAAACAAGAAGTCTGAGCAGTGGAAATTGCTACTCCTAACCTAGAATGGTTACACGGATGTCCTCCACCATATCCTATGTTTCAAGATCCTACCTATGTAAATGTAAAATAAGGAAGGACTCAAGTCCTTTTCAACCAGTTTCAAGCCAACGCCATAACAATTATGTCTTCCTCAATAAATGAGATAAAAGTAAAAAGTGATGTAGCTTTGTCAAAGTTAAATGATAGGCTAAAAGCCTGTATATCACTAAGGCATATCAATTTCATCTAGGCTCTCAAGATACAACATCACCGACTATGGAAGAACTTTTACATTCTCTTCACCACACATTAATAGTGATTTTTAAAATAAGTTCTCTAGTCCTCTATATCATTTCACTAATATTGACATCTAAACTCATATGCATACAATAGATGCACAGGTAGAGAAAATGTGAACAATTTACTAGCTATTATTGTAATCTTAATTGCCCTATCATCATTGTGAATCCTTTACATGATACATGAAATCAATAACTCTTCCCAAACCGTAAAAAACTATGGGTCAGTAATGATACTGAAGCTACAAATACACAGATTATGAAGATTTAAATGTTGACTCCTCTGTAATCCCCACATCAGAGCTAAAACCAGGAGAATAATGACTAATAGAAGTCAACAACCGAGTAGTTAGGGATAGTCATTGAATATTAGTTTCATCTGAAATTGTTGTACACTCCGGAGTTGTTCCTTCTCAGGCCTAAAAAGAGCTGCGATCCCAGGACGCCTAACTTAAAGAATCCTAATATCAACAGGACCAGGCCTATGTTGTGGACAAGAGAGCTCGTTTTCCTGAGTTCAAAGACAGGACAGAGGGATATGGCTGAGACATGGGGTGAATCTGGAGCCCATGGGGATGCACTCTCCAAGCTCCAGGATAGGAATGGGGCCTCTAGGGTCCCAGGCCACCCACCATGCCCTCTCGAGCAGGATCTGGGCAACAATCCCTGTCAGTGATGAGGCAGCCCTAGCACTTGTCACGCCCCGATGTCGTGTCCTATGTGGGCCCCATGCTCTTGGGACCACACCCCACACTCTGCAGGTCCATGCTGCAGGGTCCTTCATGCCTCAGGAGTAGAGACCACACAGCAAGCAGTTCCCTCCCCAACCAGCAGGAGGAGGGGAGGAGAGCAGGGGCACCAGGGGAATCTCACTCAGACAACAACACCCCAGCGGTGCCAGCGGGGACCGTGATGATGCAGATGAGGCACAGACCAAGAGATGGGACCAGAGGACCCAAAAGGCAGCTGGTCAGGTCCTGGCTCACCTGCACCCCGGACACCTTTGTCCCGCATACACCCCCTTCCTCATACACCCTCTCCTTAAATGCAGATTCTTCAGATGCAAACAGGCAGAGCTTCAGACTGAAAGTCAGCTCTTCCAAAATGACCCGTCAGCAAACACTGCAGGATTCCACTCCAGTGGGTGCCCTGCAGTCGACAACTCAGGGACTGAAGTGGATATCGGTGCCAGGGGCAGTGGGAGGCCATGGGGAATGAGACTTTCATGGTTGTGGAATTTTGGTTTTGCAAGATGAAAAGTTCTAAGGATGGTGGTGATGGCTCCACGAGAAAGTGAATATATCTGATGCCTCAGAAACGTGCACTTAAAATGGTGATGATGGTAAAGGGTATGTGACGTGTGTTTTATTTCACTTAAAATAAATTCTTAAAATAATGTCTTGTTAATTGAGATTCCATTTCGACTCCCCTTCATCACAAATGTCGGAGGCCCAGACACAGTCCCCTACCTTAGGGGCCATCACGGTACCCTCACAGAGCACGTGGGAGACCATTCTTAGGGGGGGGGGCTAGTCTGTGCTCACCTGACCTCTGTCCAGGGGGACCCAGGCAGTGGTGACCCCCATAGATTAGACATATGATATGCTATAGTATTAATATGATACCACCAAGTGTTGTCACTCACCGGAACACAGAGCAGCAACCCACTCAAACATGCCTGCCCTCATATGATTGTGACAAGATTAAGAGAAGAAAAGGAACCACAGGTTAATCAGGACAACACCCTTAATGCAGAGGTTGGAAATCTCAAAGGGGACAGGACACACTGCAGGCAAAGAGCGCATATGCGGTCTCCCCATACATGTGATCCTGACCCATGCAGGTATGGTGAGACCCACACAGTCCCCGCACCCTATACCTGGGGCCACACATCCACACTCACCAGGGTGACCCACCTCCCCAGACCCCTCCACCTGGATCACATGTCCACAGTCCCAGGGTGACCTCACCTCCCCAGACCCTGCACCTGGGGTCACACGTCCCCTTGGTCAGGACACCATGGCTCTGCAGGGGGCTCCCCCAATGTGGAAACAAGCTGGGTCCCTGGGACCTCCTGGGATGGGAAAAAGTGTCAGGTGGGTCTCCTTTCCCCACACTTGTCCCAGAGGAGTCCTCCTCTTCTCACTTTGGTTCTGTGTGATTTTAACTGTTTTTAAAGCTTTCATACTAGAGTTGAACACACGACCCTGGTGCTGGCATGCTCAGTCCTTTCTCGTCTCACTTACATGTTGAGAAAACTCACAGGACAGCAGGGCTGAAAGCCGAGGGGCGGCTCTGGACTCTGCTGAGTAGGGACGGTAGACTGGAGGGAGAGCTCAGCAGCAGCCTCAGCTGTCACCCATCGGCCTTTTGCCCGATCTGCGTGCCCTGCAATCAATTCACCAGCTAAACCTGCTTCCCTATGCACCATGCACGTGCTGGTAAATTGGAATTATTGCCAGGTAGTCCTCCTGAGGATTCTCCATGAGCCCCAGGGAAGGTGAACCTTGCAGGGATTATGACTAAGGCCCCGACCATAGCACTGACCCTTGGGAGGACCAGGTCACCACACTCAGAAGAGAGGCTGTTACGTAGACAAGCCCACCTCAGCTCCAGACCGCAGACATCTAAGCACTGACATTCAGATGCAGGCACGGAGCTTCCCAGTACTGAGGCCAGGCCGGGTCTCTACCCAGGTCCCCATAGTCCTAGCGTACACAGAACATGGTCAGGTCTAAATCTTCTTATTATAGACAACACATGGTCAGCTCTAAACATAATCAGTAGACAGGACATGCAGAGGTCTAAATCTACCATGTAGACAGAACTTGACCATGTTTAAACTAGCTTAGGGTTGATCTCATAGGAGGTACAGATCACACACATGGGTCTCTCATCTTTGGACACCCACAGCAGGAAACTGAACAAAATCTTTGTCATTAAACATTTCAACAGGCAAAACAGAAGTGTTCCCAATTTCTCTGGCCACCTGATGGTCAGGATCCACGGGCGAGCCACGAACTTCTTAGAGTGCAGCCCAGTCTGCTGCCAGGACAGACAAGAAGTGGCCTGATTCCAGCCTCCCAGGCTTCCAGAAGGAGGCGGCCACACTGGAAGACCAGGCAGGAGAGTCCTGCATGGTCCGGGCTGGGAGATCCGATCTGTCCATTCGGCTGGCCAATTCCGGGCGTGGCGCTCAGGGCCGCTGAGAGCCCTACACTCAGGTCCTGCTTCCCTGCAGCGTGTGCGTGTGCGTGTGCGTGTGCGTGTGTGTGTGTAGAGGGGGCGGTGGCTGACGGCTCCCATGGCTCCCGTCCCGGGCACCGCGCTGTCTTCGAGGGGAGGCACGGGGAGAGGTAGGGGCACAGAAGCCGTTGGAGAGGAGAAGCCACCGCGGAATTCCTTGCACATTGGCTCGCCCCACCCGGAGACCCGCCTGCCATTGTGGGCCGCATGTCAACACCCAGCCCCCCACCCCCGAGGGCAGGGTGCCTGCTCTTTCAACAGCACAGGGTGTCACATGAAGGAGACACAGTGGGGACTGTCACCCCCACCTCTACCCCTGATGCTGTGTTTTGGGAGAATGAACCCCCTTGACTGGGCGATGGGACCCTGCGTGGAAAGAGGTGGCGGCCCCATCCAAGTCGGGGCCTGGCTGAGAGATGGGAACACAGGAGCCAGGTGCAGGGCCTGGAGGCCAGGCCAACAGGAGGGGCACCCCCAGCCTTGGCCGGGCTCTCCAACGGTGACATTATTGCTTTAGGGGACCTGGGGCAGGCGACTGAATGTAATGGGAGTCTAAACTGGACCCTGAATGGGGCTTAAAGAAGGGGTGAAGGATGTTACTGAGACAGTGACAGTCATTGGAAGACAAACTCTGTGTCAGGATATCCTGCTCCATCCATTTAAATCCCTGAGATCTGTGACCTTTACGTGGCTACGCAGGATTGTTAGAGCAGCTGCGTGCGGATATATCTGGGGCACAATTCAGTCTGCAACCCACTTGCAAGTGGTTCCAGCAAACACACAGGTGTGCACACAGGCAGGCACAGCACACACACAAACATATGCATGTGCACAGCACAAATATATTCACACACTAGCATGTGAACACACATGCACGCATATGCCCATGCACACACTAATGTGTGCAAGTGCACATACCTATGCACATGCACAGCATATGTATGCAAACAGGCACATGCACACACACAGCACACACACAGGGAATAAAGTGAATCCGTAAAGCTTTAATTCCTGAACACAAGTGAAGCTGACATGTATTTTTTCCCTTTTCTTAGCCTTGATGTTTTCCACAACAAAAAGTTTAAGAAAAAAGTTAATGGCAAATGACTTTTGATACATAGGACTTTCTGATGTTATTCCACAAATATTATGACAGGAGAAATGAATGTAGATATTACATGTGTCCACTAATGGATGAATGGAGAAGAAAAACACGGTCCATCAATACAAGGGGATGCTATTCAGCCTAAAAAGGAAGGCAATTCTGACACAGGCTGCAGCAGGGATGAACCTTGAGGGCATTATGCTCAGTGATGTAAGCTAGACACAAAAAAACAAACAGTGCTTGATCCACTCATACAAGGCCCCTAGAGCAGTCGGAAACATAGATACATAAAGTAGGATGTTGAGTGCCAGGGGCTGAGGGAGGGACAATGGGGAGTGAGTGTTTAATGGGGACTGTTTCAATTTTGCAAGATGGAAAAGTTCTGGAGGATGATGGTGGTCAGGTTTGCACAACAGTGTGAATTATTTCTTGACCCTGAAATGTGCACTTAAAAATGGTTAAGATATTAAATTTTATGTTATGTATATCTGACCACAAGTTTAAAAACTTTTTAAAAAACAACAGGAAATAGTCCATGAATATCACAAGATGTACAACTTCACTAACAACAGAGGGATTAAAGCCATAAGAAAAACACCGTGCATACACCTACCAGAATGGCAGACATGAAAGACATAGTATCAAATATCAGCAGGATGTGGAGCAATGGAAAGCCTGGTATGCAACGGGGGGATGCAACCACTTCTGAAACAACCGGGCCTCATATAGGGAAGTCCCTGCACAGAGACCCACAGTGCTCCTCCCAGTTGAATACAAACCCACCAGCCCTGCACCAGGACACACGGACATGGACTCGCAGCCACAGGAACCAAACCTGAAAGAACCTGAAGGCCATCACAGGCGGATGCAGAAATGAACCGTGCACGCTCCTATGAAGGAATATTCCACAGCAATGGAGTACATTTGTTTAAAGGTAGTAAAATTATAAAAATTATTTTTTTAAAAAAACTATATTTACAAGATGAAAGAATCTGTAATTCTGGCACCTAGTGATTGTCGAATGCTCCTAAAAATAGATTGCTGTGGAAATGTTTATTATAGGGAAATTGACATATTCTCTAGGAGGGACGGGGTGAAAGGGCCTGCTACATTTTCTACATTGAAGACATATACAGGTTTTGATTCTACTTCTGTTAAATCAAGTGGGGCTTCATTGGATGTCTGCTACCGCGGAGATAATCAAATTCTGAGTAGGGGTCAGGAGAAAATTAGTCATAGGTGTTCTGTGTAATAATTACTGTTGAAAGTGTAAATGATCCATTTATCAGTAAGACTGAGAATAGAATAACTGCTACATTACTTCATATGAGATGATTGTCTGTATTATTGTTCCTAGAGTTCCAGTGAGTGAGTATTTTGAATGTGAAGTTCATCCAGATCTGAGGATGGAATAAATGGCTAGGTGTGATATGGCTAATATAAATAATATGCCTACACTTATACTAATTAGTGGATAAGATATGGGAAGAGGAATTCATGTTGTGAGAGCCAGGGTTAAGGCTAGCATTGGGGCAATAATATATAAATTGATGATGTTGATGGACATAGTGGTTCTTTAATAAGTAATTTGAATGCCTCAGCAATGGGTTGTAATCATACTTGGGGGCTGATGATTTTTGGCCCTTTCTGGATTTGTATATAGCCTAGGATTTTCCATTTAGTTAATATGAGGAATGGTATGGTGAATTAAATTGGGTAATTTGTGAAAGAATGTTGATTATAAACATATTCTTAGGAAGAGGACTTGAACCAGTGCAGAAAAAGTTTCAGTTTTACATAATTACCGGGCTCTGCCAGAGTAACGAACCCTGTTCTACAGTAGGGTATGTATACATTAATTGAATGTAGATTATATCATCATTTAGTTTGAAGACATTTTGTAAAGTAAGCCGTATTGCTCTTGTCCTTTCATACTGGAAGAAATCTGCAATAGACAGAAACCAACCAGGATGACTCCAGTCTGAACTCAGATCACGTGAGACTTGAGTCGTTGAACAAACAGACAATTAATAGCAGTTATACCATTGAAATGTCGTGATCCAGCATCAAGGTCATAAACCATATTGCCCATATGAACTCCAGAATACAATTACACTGTTATCCCTAGTAAAACTTGTTCCATTGATCAGTGTTTTAGAAGAACAGGTGATAAAGCATTTTGACTAGCTGGCCTAAATTTTAATCACTCAGAAGTGGTTTTATTCTCCAAAAAATAAATGACGCACGGGCTCAAGACACACCGGCTTCAGTAGTTGTGGCATGCAGACTCAGTACTTGTGGCTCACTGACTTAATTGTTCCGTGGCACGTGAGATCTTCGCGGGCCCGGGATCGAACCGGGTCCCCTGCATTGGCAGGCGAATTCTTAATCACTGCATCACCAGGGAAGTCCCCTTTTAATAAGTCCCCTTTTAAAGGGAGAATCCCAGTCTCCCTTTTAATATACCTTAAGCCCAAAGAATCCATGGAAAATGGTTACAGAAAATAAGACAATAAAATATTGTAAGGACTACAACAGAAGCATATAGTACACAGTTCATATAGACACATCCCAAGCAGTTACAAAGTATATTAAAAGGGAGGCTGCAATGTTAAAAGAATAAGAAAAATTATACCACAAACTCCCAATCTTTCCTGAAACGTTGCAATCTGAAACCCTATTGTAGGAAGCAGAAGATTTCAGGAGACATTCTACAAATGAAGGACTCCAAACCCTGTGGTTGGATAAGGAATTCTGGAAGGAAGGTATCCTCACCCAAGGAGAGCAGGTTCCTATACTTCTCTAACATCACATCCCTGTACAATTCCCATTGATCTTGGTCCAGGCATTCTCACTCCTCTTGAGAGAAATCTATGGCCACATCCTGGAATGTCAGCAGTCCCTGAAATTAAACGTACAGTTGCCATGTGGCCACGGGAAGAGTTCATAACGTGACCCAAGAAGAAAACAGCAAGTTAAGAGAATTGCTTTTAATTTAGAAGAGTGTCTTCAATTATCCATATATATATATATATATATATGTATATATATATATATATATTTATTTATTTATTTATATTTATATATATATATTTTTTAACAAAGTAAATTTCTCTACCTTATTTCTAACTACAAGAAAAGAGTATGACATGTGATCCACAAAACCAGTATAGAAACTATACTTGTCTGGAAAAGAAATGATAAAATGATGGTTTCAACACAGGCATATGCATTTTTGAGTGTTTTATTTATATCAAACTGGATAAAATGTGTGTACTTCTCATACAGAAAAGACATGTCGAGGTAGAAATGTACCTTTCAACTATTCATGGGTACACAAGTACACTGGGGAGATTGTAAAAGTGCAGATTGTGATTCAGTAGGTCCGGTGGGCCTGAGTTCTGTTTTTAACAAGCTCATTTTTAACTAGGGATGCCACAGTCTCTGATTCATTAACCACAACTGTGAATATCAGAGACATAATTAGAAAGGTAAAAATTCATATTTAATTTTGAACTTAAAGTGTTTTATGGATTTTACACCTTTAATAGAATAGTGAGCACAGCAGCAACAATCATTTGTGAATATTTACTATAGACTGTATCTTTCTAACTTTTTCGTGTAGGATTCCAGGAAAAAGACCTGGGCTGCGGCCACAGTGGGCGTGGCCCCCAGGGCGGGCCGCCCCTCCAGGACCCCCGACGGGGCCCTGCGCTCCTGGCGGCTCCCTCCCCCACCGCCCCGCTCCCTCCCGGAAGGCCTCGGGGCAGAGCGGTCCCACCCACTGCGCCCTGAACAGAGCCCGCGTTTCCTCAGAGCTGGAACTCCCGGCTCGGGCGGGGTCTCTTCCCTCTGCCTTCACGGAACTGCCCCGGAGCCCGAGGGCAGGGCGACCTCACTGTGGCTGCCGGCTTTGGAGGTGCCCCGGCGGCCAAAGCCGTGACAGTCGCGGGGACGGCGGGCCGTGTAATTGGGCGCCGACCCTCCGCCTGGTCCCGTGCCCGGGCGGCAGCACAAGACCAGCTTTTGAGGGGCAGGGGTTCGCTGCCACCCGCCGCTGCTGTGCAGAAAGAGCGGCCTCCAGCGTCTGGTCCCCGGGAACGTCGGTCCCTCCTCTCGCCCCTGCCCTCGGCCTGGCTCGCGAGGCCTGGTGGGCGTGGGGAGGGGGTCGGCCTGAGCGTCCTGAGGGGAAACGGGGCAAGGGAGGCGCAGGGTCCGGCTGCAGCGTCAGCGCCCCTCCTCCCGACTGTGGGGCAAGCGGCTGAAAACTCCTCCCGAGGCGCGCAGGCCCCTTATTCAGCCGAGTCCCTCTGCGCTCCTTCCTCCCTGAGCTAAAGTACCGGGGGGAGGGGACAGGGCAGGGGACTGGCGCAGGTAATGGGGAACATCAAAAGGTGTTTGTTAACTAAGGAAAACCAGCTCTCCCAAGGTGAGGAATGCGGCACTTTTCTTGGCTTGGGCTCACTGAAATCCTTCCTTTGATATGCACCTCAGCTCTCTGGGGCCTGCATTCTGTATTTGCATATCCTGAGTGCCTCAGTGCCCGCAGGCTCACATTGGAGGGCTGCAAGTGCTGAAGACTGTGAAATTCTTTGTTTACTGATATGGCAAGAAATATTCCATTTCTCACAGGCTTGAGGGGCAGACAGTGAAAAAAAGTCCGAGAATCTCACTCGGCATGTACTTTGGTTTGCATATAGATAATACTTATACTTAACTGTTCTAATGGAGGTTCTCAAGTCCAATCAACTTGTACTACTGCCCTCTATATATCAATTTCATCAATATCATAAGATAAATGCCTATAGAATTGAGTTAATCCATTTAAATAGGATAATGATTTTTAAAGGAAACATAATAGAAATATAACAACAAAACCTTTACCACTAAAGGCTGGGTCTGGAAAAACCTAAATAAATGTTCCATTGTTAAAATATTGAAAGATGTATTCAATAGAAATATCAACAAAAATGACAAATAATAAGGGTAGCAGAATGTTGAAATGTTCTATCTTTATCATTAAAGTGGCAGAAAATCATTTATTAGTAGGCACTGGGGGCAGAAGATGCCTGATTTTATACCTTTGCCATATTTGTGCAGTTGTTTCAACAAGTAACTTAAAGACAAAATGGAAAAACAAGGAGGTTTGTGCCTGAGATCATGTTGATGTGAAACCAGGGATGGCCACCTTGTGCCAGGTGAGTTAAGTTTACCTGGCAGGCAGACCGCAGAGCTCCTCGGAAGCAAGGGTTGGAATTTTTCTGCTGGGGGCCCCTTAGGTTCTGTGACTTGACTGACTGTGAATCACGTTTCGGGAAAGACCTGATCACAGGAAAAGGGTGGGAATAGAGTGATTTGGGGAGCAGCTAACAACACTCATCACAGCTCACGGCCTGAATGAATTTTAAAGAAACAGGAAAACAAATGCTTCTTATGGAATCAGAGAATGTGAGGGCTGAACAATCCCAGAAAATGAGGAACACCCATCCCATTTTCCAGATGACAAAACAGGTCCAGCAATTTGAAATCCCTCACCCAAGTTGCACCCGTCTCTCCTCCCCACTACGTGGTTCATGAAAGCAGGACACTTCCTGTCTTGATCACTGCTGAACCCCAAAAAGGGCCAGGCATCTAGCAGCTGCTCGAAAAATTGGGGTTGACTGTAGGAACAATGCTATTTCTTTCTTTCTCACTCTTATTCAGGATTGTACCAAGAACTCCCCAGGTTGCAATGTAATTCGATAAATGTAAATATTAATTGAGTTTTGCTGTGATGAGGACTTAGGCTTTGAAGGTAACAGACTTGGTTCAGATCTTGGTTCTGCCACTCCATAGCTGTTTGGCTTTGGGAAAATTACTAAACCTCTCTGAGACTATTTCCTCCTTTGTAAAGTGGGGATAAATCTATGTGAGCCAGCAGAGCACCTGCATGAGAGATGTGCACTAAATATTGGTGTTTCTCACTCTCCTACGCCATCTCTCTGTTCTTCCCAGAGAAGCTGTACAGAAGGATATAGTACTTTTTAAAAATAGTTAACTAATGAATTAATTAATTTGTTTTTGGCTGCGTTGGGTCTCGTTGCTATGCGCAGGCTTTCTCTAGTTGCGGCAAGCGGGGGCTACTCTTTGTTGCGGTGCGCGGGCTTCTCATTGCGGTGGCTTCTCTTGCTGCGCTTGTTGTGGAGCACCGGTTCTAGGCGCACGGGCTTCAGTAGTTTGGTCTGCAGGCTCAGTAGTTGTGGCGCATGGACTTAGCTGCTCCGCGGCATGTGGGATCTTCCCTGACCAGGGCTCGAACCCATGTCCCCTGCCTTGGCCGGCAGATTCTTAACCATTGCGCCACCAGGGAAGTCCGATATAGTACTTTTTAAAGAGAGGTTTGAATTTATTTCAGATTGTGTACATATTTCTTGTAGAAAAGATTATTCCACTATAGAAACATAAATGCGCAAAACCACTCCAAATGCAGTATTCTATGGTTTAGATATTATCAGTCGCATTTTATAAGTAATTGGGCAAATGCCAAAGCACTAGGTACTGGGGCATAAGAAGACTCAAATCTGGGGTGACCCCACCCCAATTTCAAGAGCAGGGTGTGCTTTTCAAATCCATGTTTCATCTGGTCTTTGTTTCTCATCCATCCTCTGTGTCTGCCTTTCTCAAGAAGGCTCAGATCCTCGGCTTTCACACCCTCCCGGCGGGCTGTGCCCCAGGTCCCGGCCTGGAACCCCTGCGTGCCTGGGTGTGCCTGCTCCCCCTGTGCATCACCAGCTTTGCCAGGGAGCTGCTGTATCGTGCCCTGCT
This sequence comes from Balaenoptera acutorostrata, assembly GCF_949987535.1. Taxonomy (NCBI): domain Eukaryota; kingdom Metazoa; phylum Chordata; class Mammalia; order Artiodactyla; family Balaenopteridae; genus Balaenoptera; species Balaenoptera acutorostrata. Next base: position 138,384,811 of record NC_080064.1, read on the forward strand.
TGCTGTACCCAGAGTACCTGGACCCTTCTGGTACATGAAGTGCACTCTCCTCACCATGTGTGCAGCCCATCCCCTTACCTTATATCCTGCCTCTAAGCCAGGCTTGGGGGTGACTACAGTGTGCATTCAGCTGTGTGAGGTGCTGGGATCAAAGTGAAGTTCCCAACTTTTGAAGTGGCCGGCTTGAGGGGCACACAGTGATTTAAAGTCGGGTCACCTGACTTAAAGGGGGGACTGATTGATTTAAAGCCAAGGCAGCTGACTTAAAGCCTGCGTCCCTCAGCTGCAGGACGAGACCAACTTTGGCAGTGCACGGGTTCGCTCCAAGCCAGCACTGCTGTTCAGGAAGAGATTCCAGTAGCGTCTTAGTGCAGGGGGACTTGGTCCGTTGTCTTGCCCCTGCCCTCAGAGGGGGGCCACCTGCTCTTCTGGAGAATCAGGGAGGGGGAAGTGCAGAGTCCCGGCTGGAGTTGCGGCACCGCTTGTCTGATGGCAGGGAAAGGGGGACAGGGCTGTGTGGTGTCCTGGGGCTGGACTCACCAGGTCGACTCAGCCTCTCAGCCTCCTAACCTCCCCCCCCACACACTCCACAAGAGTTTCCAATAATATGTAATTGTGCCTTAGGTTCTCGGTCTTCAAACTCATCCCCAGGCTCCCAGGTCCCTTGATTCAGCCAATTCCTCTGTGCTCTTTCTTCTATTAGATACAGTCCCAGAGGGAGGGGCTGGGGGATGGGACTGGAGGGATGCCGGCAGCACTGGCCTCAGCTGACTAAAGAGATCCGGGGCCTGCGCTATCACACATATGCGAGGACCCTTAAGGCGGAATCGAGGGGGCCAGTTAGAGGCAGTCCTTGCTGCCTCAAGTGAGTATGGATCACCGTCGGGTGGGGAGCACGCTGAACCCTGAGAAGTACTGTTAGGAGAATGTGTTCCTCCCTCGGCTTCAAGGACGTGGGTGGGCTTCAGGACTCCAGTTCCCCTCCAGGCCTCCAGGTCCGACTGCACCGCAGCGGCCTTGCAGACCCGCCTTCCTGTCCCAGAACTTGCCAGGCTCCAGGAAGAATCCAGACAGCAGAGATGGTGCCTGAGGGCTCCAGCTTGAAAAGTGCTGTCCCTGGGGACCCAACAGTGGAGGGAGGAAGGGTGAAGGGATTGGGGGGGGTGGGGTCGGGAGGGGTGGCTGCCCTGGGAGACGTTGAGAGAGAAATATCGCCCCCCACACCCCCTGCCCCTGCAACTGACCCATTGATGCCATAGGATCTCAGGGCCTTTTAGTCAGAGATGCCTCTGCTTCTTTACTCCTGTGTTCAAAACTATGCAAAACCAACTCTTCATCCTCTTGCTGCCTTGCCAGGACTTTTAAAGCACTGTTCTTTTGAAGCACTCGTTCCCTAAACTGCAGTTTGGAGCTGTCCCAGCTATTTAAAAGTGTTCTCCTTAAACTGAGACTAAATCCTACTCTTTTGGAAAAACGGCCTTCACTTCACTGGAGATCGTCTTTTCTGCCCATTCTTTCCTTCTACTGCCCTCTTAAGAACCCCTGTGCTCAAAGAGCTTGGTGATTTATTTTTTGCTTGATGTCAAAAAGAAACCTTCCCCATGCACCCCAAAAAGCTTTCCTGGAACATAGGTGTTTCACAACCATGACAGTGTTTTGCAGTTAGTATACACTGGGTAGAGTGCCTAGCAATCCCTCCAAGAGCCAGAGGTGAGCAGACCTTTACTTATTTGATTGGATGCCCTTCAAGTTTAGGAAGGTCCCATTCTTATGACCCAGCAGGTAAGACAGAGCCCTGGATGGCTGTGGCTGTGATTAGATAACTTCTGATGATTTTATTTCCCTTACTGAGCTGCTGCTTCTAGGTTAAATTCGTTTTATTACCTGTCCATTTTTAAAGAAAGGCTGACAAAGTCACTGTAATAGGTCAGGAGTCTGAACTCAGGGTTGGTCAAAGGTACTCACAGGGAGGAAGGTGGATAAAAATAGGTGGGTAAAATAGGAGGGTTGGCAAGTACAGCCAGGACACCCGTGTTCATCATGCATACTAATAAAGGCCAGAATCTCCTCATTTATCTCTGGTGGGAAGTTCTGATGGTTTCACAGGATCAAACTCAAATCATATTCAAACTAGGGGATTTCCCTGAGCATAAAAGGAAGTATCCGTCCCTAGCAGGAGTCGCTGCAGAGGAATAAAGACGTAGATGTAGAGAACGGACCTGAGGACACAGGGAGGGGGAAGGGTAAGCTGGGATGAAGTGAGAGAGTGGCATGGACATATATACACTACCAAAGGTGAAATAGATAGCTATTGGGAAGCAGCTGCATATAGCACAGGGAGATCAGCTCAGTGCTTTGTGACCACCTAGAGGGGTGGGATAGGGAAGGTGGGAGGGAGACACAAGAGGGAGAGGATATGGGGATATATGTATACGAATAGTTGATTCACTTTGTTATACAGCAGAAGCTAACACAACAAGGTAAAGCAATTATACTCCAATAAAGATGTTAACAACAACAACAAAAAAAACCCCAAAATCTAAGTCAATCAAGCCAACGGAGACAATGTATGTGTTTACAGTTCAAGAAATCCACAAGGGAATCCTTTACTCTGTAGGCAATGAATGGTCCTTTCGAAAAGGAAAAAACTTTCTAAAATGTTGTCTTTCCATTTGTTGTTCAGAACATCATTTTTATACCTCTGCATTTCTTACTATTCAAAGCCAAGTCACGTGAGTTACAGGGAAGCAGCTGATGGATTTAAAGTTGGGTCACTTGATTTAAAAACCAGTGGCAGCTGATTGATTTAAATCCCGGTCATATGACATGAGGAGGGGGTGCTAAAAACTGTTTTTTCATCTCTGGCTCAGAATATCATATTTACCTTGGTTTTTCTTATGATTTAGAAAACTTGAGCTGTCTCTCCTTGGAATCATCAGGAGAAAAATACAGTATTTCAGGTTCATTCTTGAAACCAACTTCTCACGGTTAAGGTGTATTGGCTAAAAGATCTTCCTTCTTCAAGAGATTCCAAACCTCTGTAAGACACTTCATTGTAATTGGAGAAAAAAGAAGAATGAATTCAGGCCAGCAGCTGCAGGAGGCCAAGGCAGCCCCCAGGACTAGGGAAAGAGGAGGAGGAAGGGCTGAGAGTTGCCATTAGAGCAGACAACCTCCAGAGGGCGCTGAAGCACCAGCAGAGCCCACCTGCCACTCCCAGTTTGGCACTCCAGGGTCAGATTTGGGTTTGGAGATGGGGTTGCTGTAACCCCAAGGAGGTGAACAGAGAGGAGGAGTTGATTACCGGTGTCCTCTGACTCTCTTACCCAAATTGCCTGGCTTCACAGGGGGGAGAGGGTTTTGCTTTCAGCAAACTGATGGGGCACTTCCAGGCTGGTCGGGTTGCCCAGTGGCCCGACAGCCTGACAGGCTGACTGCGGTGTGACCGCCTTTCGTTTCTCCAGAATCTGTGCATCAGGAGGTGCATGGGTGCGGGAGCCCATCCACCGCCCCTCCCCCCAAGGGGGATGGCACCTTCCCTGGCTGTACCCTATGATCACCAGGTACTTGAAATGAATGCAAGTTTTTTGACTTCAAGGAAAAGCTCACATAACCATTTCTTCCTCGTAATGTGTGGGATTTACTATAATGGAAGGACATTAGAAAGAACAGGTAGAAAACTCACCTGTTGGTCTCCATGTAGGTGTTTATTTTGCATGAATCCCTCCTACGTGAGTAGATAGCAGAAGTTTATTTTTGTTTCCGTGTGTGTAGTTGTGGCAGAGGATGTAGGTATGGTGATTTGAAGCCCTCAAAGAAATATTCTCAGAACTCTCAAGATTTCTCTTGATCGGAACCGAAAGAGACCTGGAAAAGGAGGAAAAGAAAAGGAGGAGGGAGAACGAATGACTGTTTCTCAGTAAATTCACCTTCCTGGTTGATTGTTCTGTCTTCTCATTTCTTTTAACTTCTATGTATGTCTAATGGAATAATGTAGAAAGGCTGATTTTTATGCTTTAAAAGATTTTACATCACAAAGAAACTAGAAGTGGCTAACAGAACTTATTCAAATCAGTTTTGCATAGAGACTTTGATATTAAATTTGTATACTAAAATGGGTTTATCCCAATTTTCTCTTTCTTTTTGAGTGAATATTTGTAACATATTTTTGTAGATAATAATTTATCCTAGATATACAAAATTGTGAGAATGGGTACCATTTTTTACCACTTAAATGATTTCTTTTAAATGAATAGATTGTACACTTTAAATGCCAATGTTGTGTCTTACGTGTTGTTTTTTAATTCCTTGATTTCCAAAACTTGTGTTTATTTAATTGATTTCTATCTAATAATCTGTGTCTCCCCTTTATTGTTTCTTACTTTATATTTTATCGATCTATAGTTAATTTACATTATTATATTAGTTTCAGAGGTACAGCGTAGTGATTCATAAATGTTTAGGTTCTTCTCCATTTATAGTTATTATAAAAGAGTGGCTATATTCCCCATGCTATACAGTACATCACTGTAGATTATTGATTTTATACATAGTGGATTGTACCTCAAAATCTCCTACCACTATTTTGCTCCTCCACCCTATCTCTCCCTGCTGGTAACCACTAGTCTTTAATCTGTGAGTCTGTTTTTCTGTTGTTATTGTATTCAATTTTTTAGATGCCACGTGTAAGTGATAACATACCATGCTTGTTTTCTCATACCATACCATGCTTTTCTTCTCATAACATGCCATGCTTGTTTTCTCTGCGGCTTATTTTACTAAGGATAATACCCTCCAAATCCATCCATGTTCTTGCAAATGGCAAAATTTCATTTTTTGCTGAAGTCATCATAAAAAATCTTTTTTATCCACTAAGCTATTGATGAACACTTAGTTTGACTCTATATCTTGGCTATGGCAAATAACACTGTTATGAACATTGGTGTGCAGTTATTTTTTTTGAAATAGTGTTTTTGTTTTCTTCTGATATACCCAACAGTGAAATTGCTGGATATTATGGTAGTTCTATTTTTAGGTTTTTGTGGAACCTCCATTCTGCTTTCCACAGTAGCTGCACTACTTCACATTCACATCAAGAGTGTACAAGAGTTTCCCTTTCTCCACATCCTCACTAACCTTTGTTATTTGTGATCTTTTGGATGACAGTCATTCTGACAAGACTGAGGTGATATATCTCATAGTTTTGATTTGAATTTTACTGCCGATTAGCTATGCTTAGCATCTTTGTGAGTTCTGGCTGTCTATATGTAGTTTTTCCTTGGAAAAAAATGTCTATTTAGGTCTTCTCATTTTTTTTAAAAAAGATTTTGGGTGTTTTTTTGATATTGAGTTGTATGTGCTGTTTCTGTAGTTTAGGTATGAACCCTTGCTTGGTCATCTTTTTTGATGTTAACCTCTTATCATGTGCAAATATTGTCTCTCCCTCAGCAGGTTGTCTTTTCATTTTGTCTTTGGTTTCCTTTGCTGTGCAAAATCTTTTAAGTTTAGTGAAGTCCCATTTGTTTATTTTTGCTTTTGTTTCATTTGCCTTAGTAGACTGAACCTAAAACTGTTGCTGTCATTTATGTTGAAGAATGTTCTATATTTTCCTCTAGGGGTTTTATGGTTTCTGGTCCTACATTTAGGTCTTTATTCAGTTTTGCATTTATTTTATATATGGTGTGCTAAAATAATCTAATTTTATTCTTTTCCATGTAGCTGACCAGTTTTCCCAGTACCACTTATTGAAGAGACAGTTTTTTCTCCATATTGCCTGCTTTGTCATAAATCAATTAAATATAAGTGTGTGGGCTTATTTCTGGGATCTCTATTCTATTCCAGTGATCTTTGTGTCTGTTTTTGCTCTGGTACCTTTCTCTTTGATTACTGTCGCTTTGCAGTATAGTCTGAAGTCAAGGTGCGCGATGCCTCCAGCTGTGTTCTTTCTCAAGATTGTTTGGCTATTTGGGGTCTTTGTGTTTCTATACAAATTTTAAAATTACTTTTTCAAGTTCTGTGAAAATGCTTTGGTATTCTGATAGGGATTGCATTAAATCTGTAGATTGTCTTTGGTAGTATGGTTATTTTAACAGTATTAATTCTTCCAGTCGATGCACATGCTATATTTTTCCATCTTTTTGTGTTGTCTTCAACTTCTTTCACCAATGGCTGATAGATTTCTGGGCACATGTCTTTTACCTGCTTAGGTGTGTTTATTCCTAGGTATCTTGTTCTTTTTGATGTCATTGCATATGGTATAGTTTTCTTAATTTTTCTTTCTGACAGCTTTGAGTTTTGTTTTTTCTTCTTTTTCTAATTCCTTCAGGTGTAATGTTAGGTTGTTTATTTGATATTTTTCTTGATTCCTAAGAATAAGCTTGTATCACTATAACTTCCCCCTGTGAACTGCGTTGGCTGTGTCCTATAGATTTTGGATCATTGTGTGTTCATTTTCATTTGTCTTGGGTATTTTTAGAATCCCTCTTTAATTTCTTCAGTGTTCCTTTCTTCCCCTTTTATTCCCTTCATCTGTGATGTGAGGACTATCTTTAATATTATGTTTGGATTTCTTTCAGTTTTGTGTGTGTGTGTGTGTGTGTGTGTGATTATTTAAGTTGCTGAGCTCTTAATTTCACATGGACACTAACAACCCTGCATTGTTACTCTGCTCCCCCACAGTTACTGAATTCGACCTTATATTTTACATCTACTTGTTTTGTGTGTCCCTTAACTTCTTATTGTGAATATAGATGAATTTATTACTGTTTTTTTTTCATCCTTCCTATTAGCTGTGTCCATGGTTGATTTACTACCTTTGTTGAATATTTGCCTTAACCAATGAGGTTTTTCCTTTAGTAAGTTTCCTTTCCTAATTTTTATGTTTCAATCGTGACCTTTTCTTTTTCACTTAGAAAAGCCCCTTTAAGATTTCTCATAAAGCTGGTTTGGCGACGCTGAGCTCTTTTAATTTTGCTTCTCTGTAAAACTTTAGATCTCACCATCAAATCTGAAGGAGAGCCTTGCTGGGTAGAGTATTTTTGCTTATAGGCTTTTTCCTTTCATGACTTTAAATATACCATGCCACTCCCTTCTGGCATGCAGAGGTTATCCTGAAAAGTCAGCAGATAACTTTATGCAACTTCCCATGTTGGTAACTTGTTGCTTTTCCTTTGCTCCTTTTAATAGTGTCTTTTTATCTTTTTTTTTTTCGATTTTAATTACAATGAGTCTTGGTGTGGTCCTCTTTGGGTTGATCCTGTTTTGGCCTTACTGTGTTTACTGGACTTGGATGTCTGTTTTCTTTCCCAGGTTAGGGAAGTTTTCAACTCTTATGTCTTCAGGTATGTTCTACACTGCTTTGTCTTTCCTTTTTGCTTCTGGGACCAGTATAATGCAAATATTAGTACACTTGATGTTGTTTCACAAGTCTGTTCAACTTTCCTCATTTCATTTTAATCTATTGTTTTACCGTTCATCTTCAGTGATTGCCAGTACTCTGTCCTTCAGTTTTCTGATTCATTCCTCTGTATCATTTAGTCTACAGTAGTTTCCTTTAATGTATTTTTCATTTCAGTTATTGTATTCCTCATCTCTGTTTTGTGGTTCTTTAATGGTCTAACTCTTTTTAAAAAAATTGTAACTTCTTGCTCTGGTCGTCCATTCTTCTCCTGAGTTCTTTGATCATCTTTACAGTCAATACCTTGAACCCTTTGTTGAGGAGATTGACTATCTCCACTTCACTTAGATCTTCTTCTGAATTCTTATCTTGGTCCTTCATTTGGATCGTGTTTCTGTGTCACCTCATTTTTCTTAACCTCCTGTTTTTATTGCTATGTGTGTAGTAGGTTCGTTACATTTCCTGACCTTGGGGAAGTGGCCTTTTGTAGGAGATGTCCTATGGGTCCCAGCAGCCCCCTCTGCCCTGGTCACTAGAGCTATATATTCTAGGTGTACCCCCTATGTGGGCTGCTTGGGCTCTTCTGCTATGGTGGGCTGACTACTGTGGGTAGTCTGGTAGGCTTGGCTGCCCCCAGACTGCTTGTTTATCAGGCTCTGCCTTGTATGGAGGCTGTCTGTGCTGCTTGGTGAGACTAAATCATAAGGCAGCTGGCTGCAGAACTCTGGGGGACACCAAATCTGGTGCTGGTTCACTTACAGGTAGAATTGCAGTCCAGGTGATATCAGGGCTAGTGCCCAGTCACTGGTTCTGGGGCTATGCTGGCTACTGGGAGGAAGAGACAGGTTCTGCGTTCTGGCTGCAGGGCCCAGGAGCCACAGAGTTGGTGTTGGGTCACTGTTCCTGACACAGCTCTCTGCAGGGCCGGGGGTATCCCTAATCTTGTGTTGGCATTCTGATGGGCAGGGTCAGGACCCAGCTGAGTCCATGGCTGCTTCTGGCCTGCAATTAAGTGACCTGGTTACACAGGCTGCTGGGCTGTGGTATTCCTGGAGCTGGTGTGTGCCTGTTGGTGTATGAGGCTGATCCCACTGCTAAAGCAGGTTTGCTGTTGGGTAGGACCAAGCTCCATCCAGTCCCTGTGCAGTTACCACCTGCTGATGGTGAGGCTGACTCCAAGGCCAGAGCAGACTCACTTGTCAGAGGGGCCAGGGACTCTGGGGCTGGTGCCTGTCCACTGAGGTGTGGAGGCTGGTCCTGGGGCTTTTGGTGGCTGGACCCATGTCCAGGGGCAGCTGTGCACTGAGAGGATCTGAAGGCAGCCTGTTTGCTGGTGGATGGGGCTATGCCCCTGCTCAGTTAGTTGCTTGGCCTGCAGCATCCTAGTACTTGTGTCTGTAGTCTGGTGGAAATGGGTGGGGCTCGGTCCTGAGGCTGATAAGCTACAGGGAGGATTCTGAAATTATGCTTGCTGGTACCAGCGTCCACGAGGTAGAAGGAGCTCCCCCGAATGGCTGCTGCCAGTGTCTCTGTCCCTGAGGCTGTTCTGTAGTTGCCTCTTGCCTCTCTGGGAGACTCTCCAAGATCAGGAGGTAGGTGTGACCCGGGATCCTTTCAAATGACTGCTTCTGTTCTGGTTCTCAGATCATGTGGGATTTTGTGAGCATCTTTTAAGAGTGGAATCTCTATTTCCCACAACCCTCTGGCTCTCTGGAAAAGAAGCACTACTGGTCCTCAAAGCCCAACTTTCTAGGAACTCTTCTTTCCAGAACAGGATCCCTGGGCTTGGGATCCTGATGTTGGCTTCATACCCCTTGCTACCTGGGAGCACCTCTGAAATTGTAATTATTCTCCCATTTGTGGGCCACCCACTTGGTGGTATGGGTCTTGACTCTATTGAGATTTTGCCCTTCCTTTCTGTCTTGTCGAGGTGCCTTCCTTATATCTTTAGCTGTAAAACATCTTTTATGGTAGGTCCCGGCCTTTTTCATCAATTGCTGTTCTGTAAACAGTTGTGACTTTGGTGTGCCCATGAGAGGCATCAAGCTCTGGGTCTTTGAATGCTACCATGTTGGAAAATCTCTCTACTCCATTCTTAAATCATATTATTAAATTTTCTTAGTATCTTATTTGATTAGAAACAGTTTGAAATTTATTATCACTCATGTTTACTTCGCCTGTTTAAAACAATTGAATAGTGCATTCATTCAGTTTGAAATGAAGGTAGTGACCTGTGAATTTCCATACCTCAAAAATCAAGGATAGGACAAAAGCCTTTTCTACTTGAGTTACCCTCAAACTCTGCACCCCCCCCCAGCCTGGGGATTAACCTCTTGCACCCATGCTCACCTTCTGTTTTCGGACCGTTAACCATCATTGCATCTGTATGTGTGTTGACAAAGTGAACTCTAGTCTTTGCAGTTTTTGTGTTTTGTTTTTTGGTTTAGGGAACAGTCCTACTATGAATGTACATTTACTGCTCTACTGAAGTTCATATATAAACCTGTCAAGCACATTACCAGAATTGGAATTGCTTGTATATAGACTTTGATAAATTTTAGAGACAATGGTAGAACAGAAGTAAATTGTATTTCAAATGCCACAATATTCTCACACCATGAAAACCCTTCCCTTTTTAATATATTTGTGTGTAGTTTATCTTTATGCCCATACTATATTTCCCAGAGATGGGTAAGTGTTATGTTTCTTGCTGGCACATTTACCGTATTGTTCAAAGTCAGGTGTTTAGTGGTTTTAGCATGATCCTATTTCCATGAACTCGCAAATACAAGATCTTCTCTCACACTGTCTTTTACTCCCTGCTGTTTTATATTGCCCTTCTAATTCTCAGTCCTGGTCTTTCTTTATGTTCTTCATCAACCTGGATAGGTTATACTATTTTCTCCCTTATTCAAGACCAATAGAATAGAATAGAATACAACACCCAGAAATAAACCCTGATATATGGCCAAATGATTTTTGACAAGTTGCCAAGACTTTTCAAAGTAGAAAGGATAGTATTTTCAACACATGGTGCTGAGAAGTCTTGTGGGCAACATGCAAAAGAAGGAAGATGGACCCTTACCTAACATCATATGAAAAAATTAATGAAAACGTATCAAGAAACTAAATATAAGACCTAATAATATTAAAAGTCTTAGAAGAAGATACAGGACAAGAGCTTCATGATATTGGATTTGGCAGTGTTTTCCTCCATATGAAACGAAGGAACAACAAAGGTACAGCTAACAAAAAAATAAACAAGTTGCAGTACATAAGTTAAAAAAAATGTGTATCAAAGAAATGTAAACAGAATAAAATGGCAACCCACAAGATGGGATAAAATATTTCAGAGCCATCTATCTGACAAGAGATTTCTATTCAGAATATACAGAGAACTCCTACAATTGAGCAAAAAGCAAACACCCTGATTCAAAAATGGATAAAAGACTTGAATAGATGGTTCTTCAAAAAGATGTACAAATGACTAAGCACTTGAATAGATGCTCCATATCACTAAATGCATGTTTATATATTTGTGTGCATGCATACACACACAAGCACACACACACATACACAAGCAGAAAACAACTATTGGTGAGGATGTGAGGGAGTTGGAACCATTGTGCTATGTCAGAGGGAATGCAGAATGATACAGCTGCTTTGCAAAAGAGTATGGCAATTTTTCAGATATTGAAAAATAGAATTACTACATGATCCAGGAATTTTACTATGAGGTATACCCAAAGGTATTGAAATCAGGGTCCTAAAGAAATATTTGTACTCCAGTGTTTAGAGCAGTAATAATCACAGTAGCTAAAATATGAAAGCAACCTAAGTGTTCATCCACTAGTTCCTGGATAAGCAAAGTGTGGTATACCCATATAATACAATATTATTCAGTGTTAAAAAGGAAAAGATCTAGGAATATGCTACAACATGGATGAATCTTGAGGAAATTTAGCTACCAAAAATGCCATTTTTGTGACTTTTAGTGAGTCATAACAATACAACTACTTATTTCAATTATATGGGGGTACTTAGTGTAGTCAAAACCATAGAAATTGGGAGGGTAATGACGCTTTTCAGGTGGTTATGGAACAAAAAGGAAAGTTATATTTAAAGGATATAGAGTTACAGTTTTAAAACGTAGAAAAGAATTAGAAAGATAAATGGTGATGTTGATCGCCCAATAATATGAATGCATTTAATATCACTGAACGGTGCACTTTATAATAACTAACATGTTATATTTTATGTTATTTGATTTTACCAACATACAAAATTGGGAAAGAATGTAATATCAGGAAAGGGAGTGGACCTGGGATAGAGCAGAGAGCAATCAGAAGGGTGAGACACTGCATATGTTGAAGAAGAAGAGCTGAGAGTCTTCATTGGCCAGAAGAGACTTTATAAAAGAGAAAAAAAAAATTACTCTGAGGGTGTATTAGATAGATATCTGTGGGTGTGCTGCTATCTCCCATTGGTTATCTTAAAGAGTCTTTAATAAAGTCCATAAGGCTTGCTGAGGTTTTTTTTAAAAACTGGATTCCCTAGGAGATAATTAGAGGCTGGTACTTAAGTCTATGTCTAGGTTGACAGATTTTGCAGGGAAGACGAACCTGAGAACAGTGGAGGTCTTAAGAATGTAAGTACATGGAAATTAGAAAAAAATAATAATAAAGGGAATTAGGAAAACTTTGGACTTTGAAGGTCATGTATTATTACTGAGTCAGACCTGAGGTTTCTAAGGAGTTATATACACAGTTGCTATTTGGATTACTTGTTGATAAAGATAAGTGGAAAAACTAGAGTCGTTCCCAAGTGTAGGTAAGATATAATGAGAGGATGGAGGTGGAAAGTAGGGAGACCCAGAGAAAAGTGGGAAGGTCATATTGGGCCAAGATGGTGGTAATATCCAACAGAACAGACGGTAGGACAGACTATGGATTCATCTTTTTTATTTCGCCTCCCCCACTCATCCTTATTAATTCTTTGGGAATATTTCACTGCTCTGTGATGCAGGTACAGAATTCGAGTGAGGAGGCTACTCCTTCAGTGTCCAGCTGTCTGAGTCCTCAGTGTGCTTCAAATGATGGAGAACTATTGCTTCTTTATGAGAAGGGTTAGTACCTCGTAGCTAAGCTTAAGCTGGAGCTTATGCAATATTGATTCCATTTTATATATACTGTTGGCATGGAGGTTCCTCTTCCTCTTTTCTTGAACATTATGAAATGAATCTATATTTCTCAGTATTTGGGTATATCAGATAAATACGTTAAGTAAAGGAATCTTATATATTGCTCCCTGCATAGTTTGCTCTTTCTTGTTTCTCTTTTACCTTTACTACATTAGCACAGGGAGAGACCTTGAAATGTTCTAATCAGGAGAGATTAGAACATCATATTTCTAGAGACGTTGGTTGGACAGGGCAGGGGTCCCAGTGAGAATCCCAGCTTCTGCTTCTACTTGGAAGTGTACCTGTGTAGAATAGAGGGCTCCAGGAAATATCCTAGAATATTCCAATGTCCCTGTGGGAGATCATTAAGAGAGGCAGGATCTGGTACCAGATCAGTGTACTATGACATGTTTGTCAGTCATCTGATGTGAGATTCTCAGAGCCAATCCCATATGGTAGGGCTGAGTGCACAGTGATGAAGAACCTGTGAAAGCCTTTGACTGCATGTTAAAGATGAAGCTATGATTTCGGGGAGAATTTTCTTACCTGACTGAATGTCACCCTTGTATGGGGATGAGATTCTGTGCTTTTCCTCTGTTGATGACCACTGACTGAAAATCATTAGAGGATCATGTCTAGAAAGCATTCTTTATTTAATTTCTTAAAGAAGAAAGCATAGAAAACATTTTTATCCACTTTCAAATTGAGGATCAAGGGGAATGACATCAGTGAAAATGTCAGAGTAGGGAGCTCTGGCTTGTGTCCATCCCCAGAAACACTGACATACGTGGTAAAACCTGTCAAAATGACCTCATCAACACATGTAAGTTTTCTTTTCTTTTCACGCTGTAGATTTATCTTTCATTGAAACTTTACTTACTACAGGATGTGGAGAATAAACAGGGAAGTAGAAACTGTATTTCCTGATGAGAGAATCACTAAGTCACATTAGCTGTTCTGAACCCTGCCTTACTCACCGTGACTCTAATTAAAACAAACAAACAAACAAAACACTTTTTTTCTTGGTAAGTCAGTTCTGACATTTCCTCGTTAAAGACAAGGTAACAGATACAGACTTAGATCTACCAGAATTGAGCAATTCTTTTGATTGTACCTGTGTTGAACATATGAGCATGACCTGCTACAAATCTTCATTATACTTATTGCCACAACGGACAAATTGTCTTTTTCCACTCCTGATATGTTTCATGTAAGGAATGCATAGGTCACTAACCCCAGCTGGTCACAGGTAAACTCTGCCACATGGATTACTGCATGTTTTCCTGCTGGAAGACCACACATTCTCGAGGATCATGCCTGCAGAGTATCTGGGCTCTTCTTTTTTTCTGGATAAAGGTTAGATAATCACCTAATTTTATGAGAAATATATAAATTGTATTTGCATATTCTTCAGGTTTTTATTTATCCATTCTCTTTCAAGTCCTAAGTGCAAATATTAAAGTGATTTCCAAGAGGGTGGTAAATAAGACAGCTCCAAAATTAGCAATAAATCATAATACAATTGTGAATGCATTAATGTGTGATTAATATGTAGATACTTATGTAAATGCAAGTTTAGTAATGCTTTGTGGAGAGCTTCAGAATCTAGGTATTAAAATAAGAAAAAAGAAGAAGGAGTTCCTGAAACTCTCAGGGAATTATAGAGAAGTCTTTGTGTCTATAAATATCATTCTGAAATAATGCATATTCTCAGAAATAAACTAGGCATAACATTGTAGGAAAAAACTTCATGAAATGAAAGAGCATGTGAGATGGCCATACAAGAAAAAGAATATTCTCAGAGAATAATGAACAGTGTGGAGTTCAGCAGAAGGGTCATACACATTCAGAGAGCAAAACTTTGGAGAGCCTAATTGTGAGTTCCTCATATTTCATGTTTGGAGACACGGTAGTCATTTGAAATATGATGTTATAAGATGACGTTAACATACTTAAATACTTTCGTTTAGAAATGACCACTTAGAACCAGAGTAGATGAAAGAGAACACAAAATTATGTTTATGTTGATTTTTAAAGACCTCAGGTGAGTACTGATTATTTAAAAATGCATGATGTCTTTCACTGCAAAGTAAAGGAGCTGTTACAGTGGAGGATTACTGGACTGAATGTCAATATTATGACATAGTATGAGTGTGTTTCGTGTTTGGTAATAGCAATCATTGTTGCTTTTGTTGTGGTCATCCATTTACAGTGCTTGGTGTCAGTTGATTTATCTCTTGTAAAAATAAAATACAGTCTGTGTGTGTGTGAAAAAAACATACATGATGTCTTGACTAAAGTTGTATGGAATTTGAGATCTGGAAAAAAGCATTTCTGTAATGCTAGGATGATAATTGGACATTTTTGCAGGAAAGAGATTTCAGGATGCAAATCTCGTGTCTCTAAGGTGGGAAGTCAGTTCATGGCGGAACATTCTATTAAACTTGTGTGAGTGGAGAAATATTTCTTTGGAAGGAAGAGGTCACGAATCCCTTTTTAATAGTTAATGGTTTATAGTATACCGAATGAGCAAAATGGCTATTTCTGAACTTTAGAAAAAAATAATATAGTTTTTCTGCATTTATAACACAAAGCTGATGTAAAATATCAAAAATTCTTTATTTTGAAAAGCAATGTAATCAATTTGACATAATTCATATATATTGAACCTGTGGTACACACACACACAGTAAAACTTACATTCAGAAAATTTTTGGCACTTAAAAAATATTTTCAAGTGTAGTTGATTTACAATGTTGTGGGTTTTTTAAATATATGTTTATTGGAGTATACTTACTTTATAACACTGTATTAGTTTCTGCTTTACAACAAAGTGAATCAGCTATATGTATACATATATTCCCCATACCCCCCCCCCTCTTGAGCCTCCCTCCCACACTCCCTATCCCACCCCTCTGGGGGACATAAAGCACCGAGCTGATCTCCCTGTGCTATGCGGCAGCTTACCACTAGCTATTTTACATTTGGTAGTGTATATATGTCAGTGCTACTCTCTCACTACGTCCCTGTCTCCCCTTGCCCCCTGTGTCCTTAAGTCCGTTCTCTACATCTGTGTCTTTATTCCTGCCCTGTCACTAGGTTCGTCAGTACCACTTTTCTAGATTCCATATATATGTGTTAGCGTACGGTATTTGTTTTTCTCTTTCTGACTTACTTCACTCTGTATGACAGACTCTAGGTCCAACCACCTCACTGCAAATAACTCAGTTTTGTTCCTTTTTATGGCTGAGTAATACTCCATTGTATAGATGTGCCACATCTTCTTTATATATTCATCTGTCGATGGACATTTAGGTTGCTTCTATGTCCTGGCTATTGTAAATAGTGCTACAGTGAACATTGTGGTACATGACTCTTTTTGAATTATGGTTTTCTCCGGGTATATGCCCAGTAGTGGGATTGCTGGGTCATATGGTAGTTCTATTTTTTAGCTTTTAAGGAATCTCCATACTGTTCTCCATAGTGGCTGTATCAGTTTACATTCCCACCAACAGTTCAGGAGGGTTCCCTTTTCTCCACACCCCCTGCAGCCTTTATACATTGTTGTATTAATTTCTGCTGTGCAGCAAAGTGATTCAGTTTTATATCTATCTATATATCTATCTATATCTATATATCTATATATATTCTTTTCCAATATGGTTTATCACAGGATATTGAATATAGTTTCCTGTGCTATACAGTAGGTCTTTGTGGGTTGTCCATCCTATGTAGAATAGTTTGCTTCTGCTATTCCAAAACTCCCAATCTTTCCTTCACTCTCTCCTTGGCAACCACAATTCTCTTTTCTATATCTGTGTGTTTGTTTCTGTTTCACTGACATGCTCGTTTGTGTCCTGTTTTCGATTCCACATATAAGTGATATTATATGGTATTTGTCTTTCTCTCTTTGACTTACTTCACGTAGTATCATTATCTCTAGGTCCATCCATGTTGCTGCAAATGGCATTATTTCATTCTTTTTTATGTCTGAGTAATATCTATTGTATACGTATACCACACCTTCTTTATACACTCATTTTTCAATGAACATTTAGGTTGTTTCCATGTCTTGGCTGTTATAAATAGTGCTGCTATGAACATAGGGTTTCATGTATCTTTTTGAATTATAGTTTTGTCTAGATATATGTCCACAAGTGGGATTGCTAGATCATATGGCAACTCTCTTTATAGTTTTTTTGAGGAACCTCCATACGGTTTTCCATAGTGGCTGCACCAACTTACATGGCCACCGACAGTGTAGAAGGGTTCCCTTTTCTCCATACCCCCTCCAGCATTTGTTAATTGTAGTTTTTTTTTTTTTTAATGATGGCCATTCTGATCAGGGTGAAGTGATACCTCATTGTAATTTGGATTTGCGTTTATCTAATAATTAGTGATGATGAGCATCTTTTCATGTGCCTATTGGCTCTCTGTATGTCTTCTTTGGAGAAATGTTTATTTAGGTCTTCTACCCATTTTTCCATTGAGTTATTTGTTATTTTGTTATTGAGTTGTATGAGCCGTTTGTATAGTTTGGAAATTAAGCCCTTGTCAGTCTCATCATTTGCTAATATTTTCTCCCAGTCCATAGGTTGTATTTTCATTTTGATTATGGTTTCCTTTGCTGTGCAAAAGCTTATAAGTTTGATTAGTTCCTGTTTCTTTTTTGCTTTTACAGTAAGTCCCCTACATATGAACAAGTTCTGTTCCAAGAGTGCGTTTGTAAGTTCAATTTGTTTGTAAGTCCAACAAAGTTCGCCTAGGTACCCAACTTACACAGTCGGCTATATGGTATTGTACCGTAATAGGTTTATAATACTTTTCACACAAACAATACATAAAAAACAAGCACAAAAACAAAGAAAGCATTTTTAATCTTACAGTACAGTAACTTGAAAAGTACAGTAATACAGTACAACAGCTGGGATACTCGGGCTGGCATCGAGGGAACAGGCGAGCAGAGTTACTGATTGGAGGAGGGAGGGGAGGTGGGAGATGGTAGAGGTGAAGGATTATCAGCAGTAGGAGACAGAGGGCAAGCTGCAATTTCACTCATACCTGACGTTGATGGCAAAGGTTCTGGTTCCTTGCTGGATTTAATTCTATCTACCCTCTTGAAAGAATGATCCATTGATGTCTGGGTAGTAGCTCTTTTTTTCTCATCATGGATGACAAGGTAGCACTGGATTGCATTCTGAATGGCTGCTGCCACCTTTGGGTCCCATTCTAGGTTCGGGTCCTGTGCCTCAAAAACTAACAGTGCTTCCTCAAATAATGAAGATTCCCTTGCCATTTGCTGCGTCGTGAATCTCTTCAGTTCTTCAGTTACTTTTTCTTCCTCCTGTCCCTCTTCATCCTTTCTCTGGGCCTCCAATTCCATCAGTAAGCTCCTCATGTTGCACAGCAAGGAGTTCCGCGAAATCGTCCTCTTGCAGATTTAGCTCCAGCTTCTCACTGAGGGTCACTACGTTGCTGAAGACCTCTTTGGACTTCTGATCTACCTTCTCAAATCCACAAAAATCATGAACAAACTGTGGGCAAAGGTTCTTCCAAACCCCATTCATGGTGACCGCCATACCCTCACACCATGCAAAGTCAATGTTTTTTATGGTCTTGTAGATGTTATAGTCTTTCCAAAGTTGTCCCTAGGTTGTTCCTGATTTGTCACTTACCTTTACTGCCTGACAAAAAGTGTGACATAAATAATATTTCTTGAAAGTCGCTATAACACCCTGGTCCATAGGTTGGATGAGCAACGTAGTATTTGGTGACAGATGCAGTACTTTGATGTTGGGATGAAAGTCATCCATGAATGGGAGGTGGCGCAGAGCATAGTTGAGCAGCAAAAGAATGTTTTGCTGGAACGTCCTTCTCCAAGCAATATTTCTCTACATCTGGGATAAAGTGGTGGCAAAACCAGTCCTGGAACGTGGCCTGTGTAATTCGGGATTTGGGGTTACGCTTCCACACAACAGGAAGAGAGCCCTTGGCTATGTTTTTAAGGGTTCTTGGGTTCTGTGAATGATAAACTAAGAGAGGTTTCAGCTTCAATTCACCGGAAGCATTGCCACCAAACAACAGTTAACCTATCCTTTGCTGCTTTACAGCCCGGCATCAACTTTTCCTCCTTACTGATGTAACTTCGGTCTGGCATCCTCTTCCAGTACAGTTGTGTCTCATCCACATTAAAAACCTGGTTGGGTAAATACACGCCATCATCAATAATTTCTCAAAGTGTTTCTGGAAGTTCCTGGACAGCTACCCTATCTGCACTTGCTGTCTCTCCACTTACTTTTACATTGTGAAGGCTGGCTCTAGCCTTGAACCGATGAAACCAGCCATGGCTGGCATTAAAAGATGTGCCCTCTGATTCTTTGCCGTGTTTCTTCTTCAAGTCTTCATAAAGGCTTTTAGCTTTCTCTTGAATCAGCGTTAAGTTGAGCAGGACTCAACGCTGATGTTAATCCTGCATCCGCACACTGAGAAGTTTCTCCATCTCCTCCATCACTTTTCCATGCTTCTTGGATATTTTGTCAACATCGTCGGCACAGCAGACTTCACACGTTCCATGATCTTGTCCTTGTTCTTTAGATTCCTGCCAATGATTGAATGATTCATGTTATAAGAATGAGCGATGTCTAACATCTTTTTGCCTCGCTCCACTCTCTCAATTACTTTCACTTTTGTTTCCGTCATTATCGCTTGGCCCTTCTTAACAGTACCAGCTACATCACCTCTGCTTTTACGCTTGCTTCCAGGCATCTTTGGCTTGAAATAAAGGTACTATACTACTGTACTCTATACAGTACTGTAAAGTACACAAAAGCACAACCACATATAGAGGAAGCACACACGTGACAATGTATGCCAGACACGTGAACTAACTTACATGATTGGACACACGAATGGACGTTTGCATCTTTGAAAGTTTGCAACTTGAAGGTTCGTATGTAGGTGACTTACTGTATTTGTACTGCCTAAGGAGAACTACCTAGGAAAATTTTGGTATGACTTATGTCAGAGAATGCTTTGCTTATGTTCTCTTGTAGGAGTTATAAGGTGTCCTATCTTATATTTAAGCATATAAGCCGTTTTGAGTTTATTTTTGTGTATGGTGTGAGGGTATGTTCTGACTTCACTGATTTGCATACGGCTCTCCAACTTTCAAAACACCACTTGCTGAAGAGACTGTCTTTTCCCCATTGTATATTCTTGCCTCCTTTGTCAAAGGTTAATTGACCATAGTTGTGTGGGTTTATTTCTTAGCTCTCTATTCTATTCCATTGATCCATGTGTCTCTTTCTGTGCCAATACCATGCGGCTTTGATTACTGTAACTTTGTAGTATTGTCTGAAGTTTAGGAGGGTTATGCCTCCTGCTTTGTTCTTTTTCCTGGGGATTGTGTTCACATTTCTGACTTTTTATGGTTCCAGATACATTTTAGGATTATTTGTTCTAGTTCTGGGGAAAATGTCATGGGTAATTTGATAGGGATCACATTAAATCTGTAGATTGCTTTGGGTAGTATAGCCATTTTAACAGTATTAATTCTTGCCATCCAAGAGCGTGGGATGTCTTTCCATTTCTTTGAATCATCTTCAGTTTCCTTTACTAATGTTTTGTAGTTCTCAGTATATAAGTCTTTCACCTCCTTGGTGAAGTTTATTCCTAAGCATTTTATTTTTTTTTTTTTTTGATGCCATTAAAAAAAGGATTGCTTGTTTACATTTCCTTTCTGATATTTCATTGTTAGTGTAAAGAAATGCAACCAGGGACTTCCCTGGTGGCTCCGTGGTTGAGAATCCGCCTGCCAATACAGGGGACATGGGTTTGAGCCCTGATGCAGGAAGATCTCACATGCCGTGGAGCAACTAAACCTGTGTGCCACAACTACTTAACCTGCACTCTAGAGCCAGTGAGCCACAAATACTGAGCCCATGTGCCACAGCTACTTAAGCCTGCATGCCTAGAGCCCGTGCTCCACAACAAGAGAAGCCACTGCAATGAGAAGCCTGCGCACCACAAGAAAGTCTAGTCCCCACTGGCCACAACTAGAGAAAGCCCGTGCACAACAATGAAGACCCAATGCAGCCAAAATAAATTTAAAAAAAAAGAAAGAAAAACCAGGAAATGCAACCTATTTATATATGTTAATCTTGTATCCTGCTACTTTGCTGAATTTGTTTAGCAGTTCTAGTAGTGTTTGTGTGGAATTTTTAGGGTTTCCTTTATATATATTATCATGTCATCTGCATATAATGACAACTTTACCTCTTCCCTTCTAATTTGGTTAGATTTTATTTCTTTTTCTTGTCTGATTGTTGTGGCTAGGACTTCCAATACTATGTTGAAGAGAAGACGTGAGAGTGGGCATCCTTGTCTTGTTCCAGATTTTAGCGGGAAGGCTTTCAGCTTATGAACGTTGAGTATTATATTGGCTGTGGGTTTGTCATAAATAGCTTTTATTATGTTGAGATATGTTTCCTCTATACCCACTTTGGTAAGTGTTTTTATCATGAATGTATGTTGAAGCTTTTCAAATGCTTTTTCGCCATCTATTGGGATGATCGTTTGTTTCTTGTTTTTCCTTTGTTGATGGGGTGTATCATGTTGATTGATTTGCATATGTTGAAACAGCTTTGTGACACTGGGGTGAATCAAATTTGGTCATGGTGTATGATCCTCTTATGTGTTGTCGGATTCGGTTTTCTAATATTCAGTTGAGAATTTTTGTATCTATATTTATCAACGATATTGGCCTACAGTTTTCTTTTTTGGTAGTGTCTTTCTCTGTGTTTTTTTAAAAAGTCTTTATTGAATTTGTTCCAATATTGCTTCTGTTTTATGTTTTGGTT
This sequence comes from Balaenoptera acutorostrata, assembly GCF_949987535.1. Taxonomy (NCBI): domain Eukaryota; kingdom Metazoa; phylum Chordata; class Mammalia; order Artiodactyla; family Balaenopteridae; genus Balaenoptera; species Balaenoptera acutorostrata. The sequence goes on from NC_080064.1 coordinate 138,406,244, forward strand.
TCTTGTTTGTGAGGCATGTGGGATCTTAGCACCAAAACCAGGGATCAAACCTGCACCCCCTGCACTGGAAGGCGAAATCTTATCTGCTTTACCACCAGAAAAGTCCCCATCTGTTTTATTTGTTTTTTTTTAAGTAAATTTCTTTCTTTCTTTATTTTTGGATGCATTGGGCATTCGTTGCTGTGCTCAGGCTCTCCGTAGTTGCGGTGAGCAGGGGCTACTCTTTGTTGTGGTGTGCAGGCTGTTCATTGTGGTGGCTTCTTTTGTTGCAGATCATGGGCTCTAGGTGTGTGGGCTTCAGTAGTTGTGGCTATCAGGCTCAGTAGTTGTGGCTCATGGGCTGTAGAGTGCAGGCTCAGTAGTTGTGGCACACAGGCTTAGTTGCTCCGTGGCATGTGGGATCTTTCCAGACCAGGTCTCGAACCTATGTCCCCTGCAGTGGCAGACAGATTCTTAACCACTGTGCCACCAGGGAAGTCCCCCCCATCTGTTTTTGATATCAGCGTGATAGTGGCTTCATAGAATGTCTTTGGAAGTATTCCTTACTCTTCAATCTTTTCGAAGAGTTTGAGAAGAATCAGTGTAAGTTCTGCTTTTTATATTTGGTAGAATTTGCCTGTGAAACCATCTGATCCTGGACTTCTGTTGGTAGGGAGTTTTTTAAAATTACAGATTGTATATTTTTAAAAATTCTATATATTTATTTATTTATTTTGGCTGTGTTGGGTCTTCATTTCTGTGCGAGGGCTTTCTCTAGTTGCAGCGAGCAGGGGCCACTCTTCATCACGGTGCGTGGGCCTCTCACTATCGCAACCTCTCTTGTTGCGGAGCATGGGCTTCAGACGCTCAGGCTCAGTAGTTGTGGCTCACGGGCCCAGTTGCTCTGCGGCATGTGGGATCTTCCCAGACCAGGGCTCGAACCCGTGTCCCCTGCATTGGCAGGCAGATTCTCAACCACCGTGCCACCAGGGAAGCCCTCTATTTTGCTTTTAGTGATCAGTATGTTCAAGTTATCTATTTCTTCTTGATTCTGTTTTGTTCGGCTGTAAAAAAAACAAAATATATTTTTAAGTTATGTTAGCACCTAAATACTTACCATGTATTAGACCGCAAAAGAGCGAAGAAAAAATATTAAAATATTTTTTCAAGTACAAAAAGTATTAAAATGTTTTAAAGAAATTGGTATAATAATACTAATTACAATAATGACAAATTTTTCTGAACTTAAAGACTACTTATATCTAAGATGCATATTATATGCTTATTGTTTTATTGTTTTTAAATACATGGAATGTTTTCTCCATTCTAATGTAATTCTTTTATTTTACCTGTATATTGTGAAAAAAATTTAGTTGCACATAATATAAAAAAAATTACACTTTAATAGGAGATATTAATCCATTTACATTTACTATAGTACTGAAAATACTTAGGTTTAGCATTCCATGTCATTGAGTGCTCTTTTTTATTTATTTAGTTAAAAAAAAAGATTTAATTTGGTGGGGGCATAAATTATTTATTTATTTATTTAATTTTAACATCTTTATTGGACTATAATTGCTTTACAATGGTGTGTTAGTCTCTGCTTTATAACAAAGTGAATCAGCTATACATATCCATATATCCCCATATCTCCTCCCTGTTGCGTCTCCCTCCCGCTCTCCCTATCCCACCCCTCTAAGTGGTCATAAAGCAATGAGCTGATCTCCCTGTTCTATGCAGCTGTTTCCTACTAGCTAGCTATTATACATTTGGTAGTATATATAAGTCCATGCCACTCTCTCACTTCGTCCCAGCTTACCCTTCCCCCTCCCCATGTCCTCAAGTCCATTCTCTATGTCTGCGTCTTTATTCCTGTCCTGTCCCTAGGTTCTTCCCAAACGTTTTTTTTCCCTTTTCTTTTTAGATTACACATATATGTGTTAGCATACAGTATTTGTTTTTCTCTTTCTGACTTACTTCTTTCTGTATGACAGACTCTAGGTCCATCCATCTCACTACAAATAACTCAATTTCATTTATTGTTATGGCTGAGTAATATTCCATTTTATATTGAAGATGTGCAACATCTTTTTTACCCATTCATCAGCTGATGGACACTTAGGTTGCTTCCATGTCCTGGCTATTGCAGATAGAGCTGCAATGAACATTGTGGAACATGACTCTTTTTGAATTATGGTTTTCTCCAGGTATATGCCCAGTAGTGGGATTGCTGTGTCATATGGTAGTTCTATTTTTAGTTTTTTAAGGAACCTCCATACTGTTCTCGATAGTGGCTGTATCAATTTACTCTCCCACCAACGGTGCAATAGGGTTCCCTATTTTCCACACCTCTGCAGCATTTATTGTTTGTAGATTTTTTTGATGATGGCCATTCTTACCTGTGTGTGGTGATACCTCATTGTAATTTCGAGTTGCATTTCTCTAATGATCAGTGATGTTGAGCATTCTTTCATGTGTTTGTTGGCAATCTGTATATCTTCTTTGGAGAAATGTCTATTTAGGTCTTCTGCCCATTTATATATTGGGTTGTTTGTTTTTTTTGATATTGAGCTGCATGGGCTGCTTGTAAAGTTTGGAGATGAATCCTTTGTCAGCTGCTTCGTTGGCAAATATTTTCTCCCATTCTGAGGGTGGCCTTTTCGTCTTGTTTACGTTTTCCTTTGCTGTGCAAAAGCTTTTAAGTCTCCTTAGGTCTCATTTGTTTATGTTTCTTTTTGATTTCCGTTTTCTAGGAGGTGGGTCAAAAAGGATCTTGCTGTGATTGATGTCATAGAGTGTTCTGCCTATGTTTTCCTCTAAGAGTTTGATAGTGTCTGGCCTTACATTTAGGTCTTTAATCCATTTTGAGTTTATTTTTGTATATGGTGTTTGGGAGTCTTCTAATTTCATTCTTTTACCGGTAGCTGTCCAGTTTTCCCAGCACCACTTATTGAAGAGGCTGTGCTTTCTCCATTGTATATTCTTGCCTCCTTTATCAAAAATAAGGTGACCATATGTGTATGGGTTTATGTCTGGGCTTTCTCTCCTGTTCCATTGCTCTATATTTCTGTTTTTGTGCCAGTACCATACTGTCTTGACTACTGTAGCTTTGTAGTATTGTCTGAAGTCAGGGAGCCTGATTCCTCCAGCTCTGTTTTTCTTCTCAAGATTGCTTTGGCTGTTTGGGGTCTTTTGTGTTTCCATACAAATTGTGAATTTTTTTTTTGTTCTAGTTCTCTGAAAAATTCCATTGGTAGTTTGATAGGGATTGCATTGAATCTGTAGATTGCTTTGGGTAGTAGAGTCATTTTCACAATGTTGATTCTTCCAATCCAAGAACATGGTATATCTCTGTATCTGTTTGTGTCATCTTTGATTTCTTTCATCAGTGTCTTATAGTTTGTTGAGTAAACGTCTTTTGTCTCCTTAGGTAGGTTTATTCCTAGGTATTTTATTCTTTGTGTTGCAGTGGTAAATGGGAGTGTTTCCCTAATTTCTCTTTCAGAATTTTCATCTTTAGTGTATAGGAATGAAAGAGATATCTGTACATTAATTTTGTATCCTGCAACCTTACCAGTTCATTGATTAACTCTAGTAGGTTTCTGGTAGCATCTTTAGGATTCTCTATGTATAGTATCATGCCATCTGCAAACAGTGAGAGCTTAACTTCTTCTTTTCCAATTTGGATTCCTTTTATTTCTTTTTCTTCTCTGATTGCTTTAGCTAAAAATTCCAAAAGTGTGTGGAATAATAGAGGTGAGAGTGGGCAACCTTGTCTTGTTCCTGATCTTGGTGGAAATGGTTTCACTTTTTCACCATTGAGAACGATGCTGGCTGTGGGTTTGTCATATATGGCCTTTATTATGTTGAGGAAAGTTCCCTCTATGCCTACTTTCTGGAGGGTTTTTATGATAAATGGGTGTTTAATATTGTCGAAAGCATTTTCTGCATCTATTGAGATGACCATATGGTTTTTATCCTTCCGTTTTTTAATATGGTGTATCACATTGATTTGCATGTATTGAAGAATCCTTGCATCCCTGGGATAAACCCCACTTGATCATGGTGTATGATCCTTTTAAGGCACTGTTGGATTCTGTTTGCTAGTATTGTGCAGTGGATTTTTGCAGCTATGTTCATCAGTGATATTGACCTGTAGTTTTCTTTCTTTGTGACATCTTTGTCTGGTTTTGGTGTCAGGGAGATGGTGGTCTCATAGAATAAGTTTGGGAGAGTTCCTCCCTCTGCTATATTTTGGAAGAGTTTGAGAAGGATAGGTGTTAACTCTTCTCTAAATGTTTGATAGAATTTGCCTGTGAAGCCATCTGGTCCTGGGCTTTTGTTTGTTGGAAGATTTTTAATCACAGTCTCAAGTTCAGTGCTTGGGATTGGTTTGTTTGTAGTTTCTATTTCTTCCTGGTTCAGTCTTGGAAGGTTGTGCTTTTCTAAGAATTTGTCCATTTCTTCCAGGTTGTCCATTTTATTGGCATATAGTTGCTTGCAGTAATCTCTCATGATCCTTTGTATGTCTGCAGTGTCAGTTGTTACTTCTCCTTTTCCATTGGTAATTCTATTGATTTGAGTCATCTCCCTTTTTTTCTTGATGAGTCTGGCTAATGGTTTATCAATTTTGTTTATCTTCTCAGAGAACCAGCTTTTAGTTTTTTTTGATCTTTGCTGTTGTTTCCTTCATTTCTTTTTCATTTATTTGTGGTCTGATCTTTAGGATGTCTTTCCTCTGCTGACTTTGTTTTTTTTTTTTTCTTTCTTTCTCTAATTGCTTTAGGTGTAAGGTTAACTTGTTTATTTGAGATATTTCTTGTTTCTTGAGGTAGGATTGTATTGCTATAAACTTCTCTCTTAGAACTGCTCTTGCTGCATCCCATAGGTTTTGGGTCTTCATGTTTTCATTGTCATTTGTTTCTAGGTATTTTTTAATTTCCTCTTTGATTTCTTCAGTGATGTCTTGGTTATTAAGTAGTGTATTGTTGAGCGTCCATGTGTTTCTAATTTTTACAGATTTTTTTCCTGTAATTGATATCTAGTCTGATAGCATTGTCGTCGGAAAAGATACTTGATACGATTTCAATTTTCTTATATTTACCAAGGCTTGATTTGTGACCCAAGATATGATCTATCCTGGAGAATGTTCCAGGAGCACTTGAGAAAAAGTGTATTCTGTTGTTTTTGGATGGAATGTCCTATAAATATCAATTAAGTCCATCTTGTTTAATGTATCATTTAAAGCTTGTGTTTCCTTATTTATTTTCATTGTGGATGATCTGTTCATTGGTGAAAGAGGGGTGCTAAAGTCCCCTACTATGATTGTGTTATTGTCGATTTCCCCTTTTATGGCTGTTAGCATTTGCCTTATGTATTGAGGTGCTCCTATGTTGGGTGCATAAATATATACAATTGTTATATCTTCTTCTTGGATTGATCCCTTGATCATTATGTAGTGTCCTTCTTTGTCTCCTGTAATAGGCTTTATTTTAAAGTTTTTTTTGTCTGATATGAGAATTGCTACTCTAGCTTTCTTTTGATTTCCATTTGCATGGAATATCTTATTCCATCCCCTCACTTTCCATCTGTATGTGTCCCTATGTCTGAAGTGGGTCTCTTGTAGACCACATACATACCAGTCGTGTTTTCGGATCCATTCAGCCAGTCTATGTCTTTTGGTTGGAGCATTTAATCCATTTACATTTAAGGTAATTATTGATATGTATGTTCTTATTACCATTTTCTTAATAGTTTTGGGTTTCTTATTGTAGGTCTTTTCCTTCTCTTGTGTTTCCTGCCTAGAGAAGTTCCTTTAGCATTTGTTGTAAAGCGGGTTTGGTGGTGCTGAATTCTCTTAGCTTTTGCTTGTCTGTAAAGGTTTTAATTTCTCTGTCGAATCTGAACGAGATCCTTGGTGGGTCGAGTAATCTTGGTTGTAGCTTTTCCCCTTTCATTACTTTAAATATGTCCTGCCAGTCCCTTCTGGCTTGCAGAGTTTCTGCTGAAAGTTCAGCTGTTAACCTTATGGGGATTCCCTTGTATGTTATTTGTTGTTTTTCCCTTGCTGCTTTTAATATTTTTTCTTTGTATTTAATTTTTGATAGTTTGATTAATATATGTTTTGGCATGTTTCTCGTTGGGTTTATCTTGTATGGGACTCCCTGCGCTTCCTGGACTTGATTAACGATTTCCTTTCCCATATTAGGGAAGTTTTCAACTATAATCTCTTTAAATATTTTCTCAGTGTCTTTCTTTTTCTCTTCTACTTCTGGGACCCCTATATTCGAATGTTGGTGCGTTTAATGTTTTCCCAGAGATGTCTCAGATTGTCCTCAATTCTTTTCATTCTTTTTTCTTTATTTTGCTTTGCAGTAGTTATTTCCACTATTTTATCTTCCAGGTCATTTATCCATTCTTCTGCCTCAGTTATTCTGCTATTGTTTCCTTCTAGAGAATTTTTAATTCCATTTATTGTGTTGTTCATCATTGTTTGTTTGCTCTTTAGTTCTTCTAGGTCCTTGTTAAACGTTTCTTGTCTATTCTCCATTCCAGTTCCAAGATTTGGGATCATCTTTACTATCATTACTCTGAATTATTTTTCAGGTAGACTGCCTATTTCCTCCACATTTGTTTGGTCTGGTGGGTTTTTACCTTGCTCCTTCATCTGCTGTGTGTTTCTGTGTCTTCTCATTTGGCTTTGGGGACTGTGTTCGGGGTCTCCTTTTCAGAGGCTGCAGATTCGTAGTTCCCGTTGTATTTGGTGTCTGCCCCCAGTGGCTAAGGTTGGTTCAGTGGGTTGTGTAGGCTTTCTGATGGAGGGGACTGGTGCCTGTGTTCTGGTGGGTGTGTCTGGATCTTGTCTTTCTGGTGGACAGATCCGCATCTGGTGGTGTGTTTTGGGGTGTCTGTGACCTTATTGTGATTTTCGGCAGCCTCTCCGCTAATGGGTGGGCCTTCATTCCTGTCTTGCTAGTTGTTTGGCATGGGATGTCCAGCACTGGATCTTGCTGGTCTCTGAGTGGTGCTGGGTCTTAACGTTGAGACAGATATCTCTGGGAGAGCTTTCGCCATTTGATATTACAAGGTGCCAGAGGTCTCTGGTAGACCAATGTCCTGAATTCGGCTCTCCCACCTCAGAGGCACAGGCTTGACACCCGGCTGGAGCACCAAGACCCTGTCAGCCACACAGCTGGGGGTGAGAGCAAGAGGTAGCTTTGGTACATCTCAAAGACCACCAATGAGGTTCACTGACCATTTTCTCTCCAGAAGTGAAGAAAACAAAATTCAGACTTTGGCTAGTCAGCCACTTTGGTAGCCAGCCTCCAAGATGGACCTAATTATCCCCTAATTATCTCCCAGTCTTCATGTACCAGTGTGGCTCCTCGCACTTGAAAAGGGTTGACTGTTTAACTAATAAGAAATTGCAGAAATGACAAAGTGCAGCTTCCAAAGTTATAAAAGACATTGCAGCTTCTGCTTTGGTTTCTGCTAGATCACTCATCCTGGGGTAAGCCAGCTGCCATGTCATGAGGACACTCAAGCAGCCTTAAGGAGAGATCCATGTGGCAAGGAACTGAGGCCTCTTACCTACAGCCACGTGAGTGAGTCATCTCAGAAGTCAAAAGATTTAATTTTTTAAATTTTTGGTTCTGTTGGGTCTTCGTTGCTGCACAGGGTTTCTCCAGTTGTTACTAGAGAAGCAGGGGTTACTCATCGTTGTGGTGCACAGGCTTCTCCTTGCGGTGGTTTCTCTTGTTGTGAAGTACGGGCTCTAGGTGCATGGGCTTCAGTAGTTGTGTCATGCAGGCTCAATAGTTGTTGCTTGCAGGCTCTAGAGCACAGGCTCAGTACTTGTGGCACACGGGCTTAGTTGCTCTGCGGCATGTGGGATCTTCCCAGACCAGGGATGGAACCCCTGTTCCCTGCATTGGCAGGCAAATTCTTACCCACTGTGCCACCAGGGAAGTCCAGTGTGCTCTTTCTTAAACCTAGTCTGTTTTCATTATTTTCTATCTTAACGATTCTGTATTAAAGAAAAAGTAATAATAATACTCCTTTCTACCCCCTCCTCTTTGAGGATTATATATGAAGAATTATGTCTTATTTATTAACCTCAAATTTTCACCTTACTTTTAAGAAGTAATCACAATGTCAAGTATTTAATACTTTTCACTTCCACCTTGAAAAGCATGGATATTAAAGTGCTAATACAATTACCTTCCCTGGTCTATCTTTTTTAGTTTTTGTTATGTATAAAAAACAACGAAAAACATGCATGGTTTGTAAGGAAATGACAAATTTCAGAAAATTCAGCATCTGAATACACTCTAAACATAGCTTCTAGATAAAGACACAGAAAATTGCCAGATACTCAGAGGCCCCCTGGTCCCATTCTAGTGACTCCCCTTAAGGTTTAATATTGTTCTGGTATCTAACAAAAAGATAACTTTACCTGTATTTTGTATTTTATATAAATGTTATGGCACAGTAAAATCACTTTTGGATTGGGCTTTTTTATTTTATGTTGTTTGTGAATATGCCTATATGGTTGCCTGTTGTTGTGATCATGCATTGCCACTGTTGCATAGGATTCCATAGTGTAAATATTTAACTATTAATTAATTTATTCCAATGTGTATTACAATATGAGTGATTTTCAGTTTGTGTCTATTGAGAACAGCACTGGTATATAAATTCTAGAACTTGAGCTTTGGTGGTGTGTGTCTAAATTATTGTTCAGTATACACGTAGTAGTAAAATGTTCGAGTCATAGCTTTCTTGTGTTTATCTTTTTAGATATTTCTAAATATTTTCAAAACATTTGTATGATTTTTCCTCTTCAGCAGCAGTGAATGAGATTCAAGGATTATACACATTCTTGTCAAACTTGATAATACCTGTCATTTTCATTTGAACTTTCTGGTTGGTGAGTGATAATTCCAGGTATCACGCTTTTGCATTTAATTGACTACTAAGAAGCCAAGCATCTTTTGATATGTTTACATAACATTCTGTACTCTCTTTTTTGAAATAGCTTTTGGTATATTTCCCCCATTTTGCTATTCCATTATCTTCTTATTGAAGACTTCCTTTTTTTTTAACATCTGAAGACTTCTTATTTAGGAGTTTTTAATACATGCTTGAAATGAGTTCTTCTCTCTTTCTGTCTCTCCTTCTCTTTCTTTAGATGAGTGTCAGTTTTTAATGTTAATAACATCTAATTTGTTATTTTCCTCTTTATTTATTTAGTCTTATTTCTATTTATTTATGTAGTCTTCTTACCTGTAGCAGAACACATTATTTATTCTAAACCACAAATATGTTTTCATTTCTTCAATAAATGTAATTATTAAGCTTTAAATTTAAGTTAACTTTCTAAACTAAATATGTTGTATCATAGTGAGTAGTAATTTTTCTATGACAGCTGAAAGGTTACATTTATTCAGAAAATGTTGTATCAGCTTTCCTTTCATTTGCTCCTACTTCTCATTGATTCACAGTGGTAAACATCACTTCATCCATGGATCTGACTTTTCTCTGATTTCTCATGGTCATTCTCACTAATTCGTCTTGCCTCCTGAAATCTTTAGCAATCCCATTATTCCACAGAAGCAAAAACCTTCCTTGGGCCTTTTTCCTCAGAAGATTGATTATTCCCACATTTTAAAGGGGAGATTGCAATAAGTTAGGAGAAAATGCCACAAGGGTCTCTCATTTTTTTTCACATCCTGTATCAGCCTCTGCTTGCACTCTCTGTTCACAGATATTTGTGCAACACATTGATGGAAGATGCCACTTGTTTCTCTCCTTGGGGAAAAGACAGGTTAATTACCTAACAAATAAAATAAAGAGAGTGTCTTGCTCTTTTCAAATGTTGGACAGGATTGCTTGCATCCTAATTTAAATGTTTCAGGTGACTGAAGCTTAAGACTCCTAAGCTTTAATCCATACTTGCACCATGCACAGCACCCAACAGGAGAGCTTTACATAACCCCATGAGCCACTTGTGTGCAAGTGGAACAGATAAAAATATAAAACTATTGCTGTCTTTTTGTGTCATAAAAATGATTTTTTGTCTCATTTAAAATATTTCTTTCTAAAATCCAAAAACGTGTCAGGCTAAAATACTGTTATTTCAAACATGGTAAAATCGAAGACCCTTCAAATTTCTTTCCAGTTTTGTTGATGATGGGATGCCGTCAGAGATATGACTTCATTAAACACAATAGGTAAGATTCCTTCATAGGCCTGATTGGGGAATATGAAAATAAACCCAGGAAAAATCTGGACATTTTCTAGTTCTCAAATATTGGTTAAGATGGTAGAAAGGGCCCTTCATTGTCCTATATGTTAATGCAGATCAATTGTGAGAGGTGGGGATAAAACAAGCAGCCTAAATATCCTTTATGTTTGTTGTACTACTAGTAGAAAGAGGAAGGGTCAACATGTCACCATGGTTGATATAGCAAATAAGCTGCTTGAAACTACACAGAAATATACCTGCTTGTATTTTCTGTGCAGTTACCCTCTCTTTTGGTGTGCCCTGATACCTCCCTCAACTTATGTACCAACTCCAGCAGCATTAAGCAGAAATCCAAAGAAATCTATTCTTTGGAATTATGAGGAAGGGAAGAGTCAAACATTTTATAGCATGCTCTATACAAGGATACACGTCACCATCCTTATCTATGTCATGCCATGCATGGAGGGTCAGTAGGTTCAGGGGATTCTGGAAGCACCAAGTTCTGTGGGGTTAATCACAGTTGCATTCATGGGCAGTAAAAGAGAAGGGCCTTATCTTGGGCACTTTCTCAATGCTAGTAGCTACAAAAAGAAGAGGATAGCAGACATCTTAGGGAGAAGAACCAACATTAAATGAAATGTCCTAATTACTCTAGGCAGCCTCTCATGGTGGCCTCCCATAGCTCCTCAAATCCCTACATACTTGCACAAGGGATAGTGTAATATTACTGGAGTGTCTGACTGCAGATTAACATTATTTTTGTTGACAAAAATAAAAATAGGTTCAAGTGATAGGGTTTGAAAAGGGTTCACAGTGTGAGGGAAACTATTGTAACAATGTGGACAGAACCCTTTGGATGGATTCATCATGTTTTTTTTTTTTTTTGCTGCTTCAGAATCTGTAGTAGCGATTGGTGTGTACCATGATACATCCCCACTTCTTATAAGTTTTAGATGGAATACCCCATTAGGAAGAAGTGCACGTTAGGAAGATTAGTGGGTCAAACTCCTCTGTCCTCTGTCAGCAGTGGGTGCAAAGGGATTTAGACCAAGTGCTTTCATCCTTTGATTTGCAAAGTTTTCACTATATGAATGATGTTTTGTTTGTTTGCAGGTCAGGAGCCTTGGTCTCAATATCCCTGTTTAAAAAGTGTTATCACGTGTCTGCCAGAAAGAATTGCTGATGATACTGGGAAAAATTGAGAGTTAGCCTTAACAATTAAGGGTTTTGTAGCAACCTGGATGGACCTAGAGATTGTTATACTGAGTGAAGCAAGTCAGACACAGAAAGACAGATATCATATGATATTGCTTATATGAGGAATCTAAAAAAGAAAAAAAAAAGGTACAAATGAACTTATTTACACAACAGAAATAGAATCATGGATATAGAAAACAAACTTATGGTTACCAGGGGATAAGTGGGGAAGGGATAAATTGGGAGATTGGGACTGACTTATACACACTACTCTACATAAAATAGATAAGTATTGATAAAGACCTGCTTTATAGCACAGGGAACTCTACTCAGTGGTCTGTACTGGCGTATATGGAAAAAGAATCTTATAAAAAAAAACAAGGGTTTTGGGATTATGTAATAAATATAAATGTGCAAACCTTTAACATGAAAGGAAAAATCATTTAACTCTGTGGTCCCTGTTATGGTGTAAATATTTTGTACCTCTAATTTTAAAATTTTGAAACCCAGCTCCCATGTTGATGGTATTAGGAGGTGGGGCTTTTGGGAGGTGATTAGGTTATAAGGCCAGAGACCTCAAACATGGAATTAGTGACCTAATAAATGTAGCACGCAGAAGATCTTATGCCCATTCCATGATTTCATTGCCGAGCGAGAAGACCCACATTATGAATCAGAAATTGGTCCCTCGCCAGACACTAAGTCAGCTCGCAACTTGTTCTTTTTTTAAAAAAAATAATTAGATATAGAGAGATTAACCAAGATGGCGGAGTAGAAGGACGTGCTCTCACTCCCTCTTGCGAGAGCACCAGAATCACAACTGGCTGCTGGACAATCATTGACAGGAAGACCCTGGACTTCACCAAGGAGGACACCCCACGTCCAAGGACAGAGGAGAAGCCACAGTGAGACGGTAGGAGGGGCACAATCAGAGTAAAATCAAATCCCATAACTGCTGGGTGGGTGACTCACAGACTGGCGAACACTTATACCACAGAAGTCCACCCACTGGAGTGAAGGTTCTGAGCCCCACCTCAGGCTTCCCAACCTGGGGGTCCGGCAAAGGGAGGAGGAATTCCTAGAGAATCAGACTTTGAAGTCTAGTGGGAATTGATTGCAGGACTGTGACAGGACTGGGGGAAACAGAGACCCCACTCTTGGAGGGCACACACAAAGTAATGTGTGCATCGGGACCCAGGGGAAGGAGCAGTGACCCTGGGGGAGACTGAACCAGACGTACCTGCTGGTGTTGGGGGGTCTCCTGCAGAGGCGAGTGGTGGCTCTGTTTCACCGTGGGGATAAGGACACTGGCAGCAGAGGTCCTGGGAAGTTCTCCTTGGCGTGAGCCCTCCCAGAGTCTGCCATTAACCCCACCAAAGAGCACGGGTAGGCTCCAGTGTTGGGTTGCCTCAGGCAAAACAACCAACAGGGAGGGAACCCAGCCCCACCCATCAACAGTCAAGTGGATTAAGGTTTTACTGGGCTCTGATCGCCACAGCAACAGGGAGGGAACCCAGCCCCACCCATCAACAGTCAAGTGGATTAAGGTTTTACTGAGCTCTGACCGCCACAGCAACAGTCAGCTCTACCCACCACCAGAGCCTCCCATCAAGCCTCTTAGATAGCCTCAACCACCAGAGGGCAGACAACAGAAGCAAGAAAAACTACAATCCTGCAGCCTGTGGACCAAAAACCACAGTTACAGAAAGAAAGAGAAGATGAAAAGGCAGAGGGCTATGTACCAGATGAAGGAACAAGAAAAAACCCCAGAAAAACAACTCAATGAAGTGGAGATAGGCAACCTTCCAGAAAAAGAATTCAGAATAATGATAGTGAAGATGATCCAGGACCTCGGAATAAGAATGGAGGCAAAGATTGAGAAGATGCAAGAAATGATTAACAAAGACCTAGAAGAATTAAAGAACAAACAAACAGAGATGACCAATACAATAACTGAAACGAAAACTACACTAGAAGGAATCAATAGCAGAATAACTGAGGCAGAAGAACGGATAAGTGACCTGGAAGACAGAATGGTGGAATTCACTGCTGCGGAACAGACTAAAGAAAAAAGAATAAAAAGAAATGAAGACAGCCTAAGAGACCTCTGGGACAACATTAAACGCAACAACATTCGCATTATAGGGGTCCCAGAAGGAGAAGAGAGAGAGAAAGGACCAGAGAAAATATTTGAAGAGATTATAATCGAAAACTTCCCTAACATGGGAAAGGAAATAGCCACCCAAGTCCAGGAAGCGCAGAGAGTCCCATACAGAATAAACCCAAGGAGAAACACGCCGAGACACATAGTAATCAAAGTGGCAAAAATTAAAGACAAAGAAAAATTATTGAAAGCAGCAAGGGAAAAACGACAAATAACATACAAGGGAACCCCCATATGGTTAACAGCTGATTTCTCAGCAGAAACTCTGCAAGCCAGAAGGGAGTGGCATGAAATACTTAAAGTGATGAAAGGGAAGAACCTACAACCAAGATTACTCTACCCAGCAAGGATCTCATTTAGATTTGATGGAGAAATCAAAAGCTTTACAGACAAGCAAAAGCTAAGAGAATTCAGCACCAAGAAACCAGCTCTACAACAAATGCTAAAGGAACTTCTCTAAGTGGGAAACACAAGAGAAGAAAAGGACCTACAAAAACAAACCCACAACAATTAAGAAAATGGTCATAGGAACATACATATCGATAATTACCTTAAACGTGAATGGATTAAATGCCCCAACCAAAAGACATAGACTGGCTGAATGGATCCAAAAACAAGACCCATATATATGCTGTCTACAAGAGACCCACTTCAGACCTAGGGACACATACAGACTGAAAGTGAGGGGATGGAAAAAGATATTCCATGCAAATGGAAATCAAAAGAAAGCTGGAGTAGCTATACTCATATCAGATAAAATAGACTTTAAAATAAAGAATGTTACAAGAGACAAGGAAGGACACTACATAATGATCCAGGGATCAATCCAAGAAGAAGATATAACAATTATAAATATATATGCACCCAACATAGGAGCACCTCAATACATGAGGCAACTGCTAACAGCTATAAAAGAGGAAATCGACAGTAACACAATAATAGTGGGGGACTTTAACACCTCACTTACACCAATGGACAGATCATCCAAAATGAAAATAAATAAGGAAACAGAAGCTTTAAATGACACAATAGACCAGATAGATTTAATTGATATATATAGGACATTCCATCCAAAAACGGCAGATTACACGTTCTTCTCAAGTGCACACGGAACATTCTCCAGGATAGATCACATCTTGGGTCACAAATCAAGCCTCAGTAAATTTAAGAAAATTGAAATCATATCAAGCATCTTTTCTGACCACAACGCTATGAGATTAGAAATGAATTACAGGGAAAAATACGTAAAAAAGACAAACACATGGAGGCTAAACAATACGTTACTAAATAACCAAGAGATCACTGAAGAAATCAAACAGGAAATAAAAAAATACCTAGAGACAAATGACAATGAAAACACGACGACCCAAAACCTATGGGATGCAGCAAAAGCGGTTCTAAGAGGGAAGTTTATAGCTATACAAGCCTACCTAAAGAAACAAGAAAAATCTCAAGTAAACAATCTAACTTTACACCTAAAGAAACTAGAGAAAGAAGAACAAACAAAACCCAAAGTTAGCAGAAGGAAAGAAATCATAAAGATCAGAGCAGAAATAAATGAAATAGAAACAAAGAAAACAATAGCAAAGATCAATAAAACTAAAAGTTGGTTCTTTGAGAAGATAAACAAAATTGATAAGCCATTAGCCAGACTCATCAAGAAAAAGAGGGAGAGGACTCAAATCAATAAAATCAGAAATGAAAAAGGAGAAGTTACAACAGACACCGCAGAAATACAAAACATCCTAAGAGACTACTACAAGCAACTTTATGCCAATAAAATGGACGACCTGGAAGAAATGGACAAATTTTTAGAAAGGTATAACCTTCCAAGACTGAACCAGGAAGAAACACAAAATATGAACAGACCAATCACAAGTAATGAAATTGAAACTGTGATTAAAAATCTTCCAACAAACAAAAGTCCAGGACCAGATGGCTTCACAGGTGAATTCTATCAAACATTTAGAGAAGAGCTAACACCCATCCTTCTCAAACTCTTCCAAAAAATTGCAGAGGAAGGAACTCTCCCAAATTCATTCTATGAGGCCACCATCACCCTGATACCAAAACCAGACAAAGACACTACAAAAAAAGAAAATTACAGACCAATATCACTGATGAATATAGATGCAAAAATCCTCAACAAAATACTAGCAAACAGAATCCAACAACACATTAAAAGGATCATACACCACGATCAAGTGGGATTTATCCCAGGGATGCAAGGATTCTTCAATATACGCAAATCAATCAATGTGATACACCATATTAACAAATTGAAGAATAAAAACCATATGATCATCTCAATAGATGCAGAAAAAGCTTTTGACAAAATTCAACACCCATTTCTGATAAAAACTCTCCAGAAAGTGGGCATAGAGGGAACCTACCTCAACATAATAAAGGCCATATATGACAAACCCACAGCAAACATCATTCTCAATGGTGAAAAACTGAAAGCATTTCCTCTAAGATCAGGAACGAGACAAGGATGTCCACTCTCACCACTATTATTCAACATAGTTCTGGAAGTCCTAGCCACGGCAATCAGAGAAGAAAAAGAAATAAAAGGAATACAAATTGGAAAAGAAGAAGTAAAACTGTCACTGTTTGCGGATGACATGATACTATACATAGAGAATCCTAAAACTGCCACCAGAAAACTGCTAGAGCTAATTAATGAATATGGTAAAGTTGCAGGTTACAAAATTAATGCACAGAAATCTCTTGCATTCCTATACACTAATGATGAAAAATCTGAAAGAGAAATTATGGAAACACTCCCATTTACCATTGCAACAAAAAGAATAAAATACCTAGGAATAAACCTACCTAGGGAGACAAAAGACCTGTATGCAGAAAACTATAAGACACTGATGAAAGAAATTAAAGACGATACCAACAGATGGAGAGATATACCATGTTCTTGGATTGGAAGAATCAACATTGTGAAAATGAGTATACTACCCAAAGCAATCTACAGATTCAATGCAATCCCTATCAAATTACCAATGGCATTTTTTACGGAGCTAGAACAAATCATCTTAAAATTTGTATGGAGACACAAAAGACCCCGAATAGCCAAAGCAGTCTTGAGGCAAAAAAATGGAGCTGGAGGAATCAGACTCCCTGACTTCAGACTATACTACAAAGCTACAGTAATCAAGACAATATGGTACTGGCACAAAAACAGAAACATAGATCAATGGAACAAGATAGAAAGCCCAGAGATTAACCCACGCACCTATGGTCAACTAATCTATGACAAAGGAGGCAAAGATATACAATGGAGAAAAGACAGTCTCTTCAATAAGTGGTGCTGGGAAAACTGGACAGCCACATGTAAAAGAATGAAATTAGAATACTCCCTAACACCACACACAAAAATAAACTCAAAATGGATTAGAGACCTAAATATAAGACTGGACACTATAAAACTCTTAGAGGAAAACATAGGAAGAACACTCTTTGACATAAATCACAGCAAGATCTTTTTCGATCCACCTCCTAGAGTAATGGAAATAAAAACAAAAATAAACAAGTGGGACCTAATGAAACTTCAAAGCTTTTGCACAGCAAAGGAAACCATAAACAAGACGAAAAGACAACCCTCAGAATGGGAGAAAATATTTGCAAATGAATCAACGGACAAAGGATTAATCTCCAAAATATATAAACAGCTCATTCAGCTCAATATCAAAGAAACAAACACCCCAATCCAAAAATGGGCAGAAGACCTAAATAGACATTTCTCCGAAGAAGACATACAGACGGCCACGAAGCACATGAAAAGATGCTCAACATCACTAATTATTAGAGAAATGCAAATCAAAACTACAATGAGGTATCACCTCACTCCTGTTAGAATGGGCATCATCAGAAAATCTACAAACAACAAATGCTGGAGAGGGTGTGGAGAAAAGGGAACCCTCTTGCACTGTTGGTGGGAATGTAAATTGATACAGCCACTATGGAGAACAATATGGAGGTTCCTTAAAAAACTAAAAATAGAATTACCATATGACCCAGCAATCCCACTACTGGGCATATACCCAGAGAAAACCGTAATTCAAAAAGACACGTGCACCCGAATGTTCATTGCAGCACTATTTACAATAGCCAGGTCATGGAAGCAACCTAAATGCCCATCAACAGACAAATGGATAAAGAAGTTGTGGTACATATATACGATGGAATATTATTCAGCCATAAAAAGGAACGAAATTGAGTCATTTGTTGAGAAGTGGATGGATCTAGAGACTGTCATACAGAGTGAAGTAAGTCAGAAAGAGAAAAACAAATATCGTATGTTAATGCATGTATGTGGAACGTAGAAAAATGGTACAGATGAGCCAGTTTGCAGGGCAGAAGTTGAGACACAGATGTAGAGAATGGACATATGGACACCAAGGGGGGAAAACTGCGATGAGGTGGGGATGGTGATGTGCTGAATTGGGCGATTGGGATTGACATGTATACACTGATGTGTATAAAACTGATGCCTAATAAGAACCTGCAGTATAAAAAAACAAACAAAACAACTAATACTAAACTTTCATTGGGTTATTTGTATGGAAATATGTTAATATAAATGTTTCAGACATTACATGAAATTTCTAAAAATCTTATATTTGTATTTGTATGGAAATATGTATGGAAATATGTTAATATAAATGTTTCAGACAGTACATGAAATTTCTAAAAATCTTATATTTGTATTTGTATGGAAATATGTATGGAAATATGTTAATATAAATGTTTCAGACATTACATGAAATTTCTAAAAATCTTATATTTGTATTTGTATGGAAATATGTATGGAAATATGTTAATATAAATGTTTCAGACATTACATGAAATTTCTAAAAATCTTATATTTGTATTTGTATGGAAATATGTATGGAAATATGTTAATATAAATGTTTCAGACATTACATGAAATTTCTAAAAATCTTATATTTGTATTTGTATGGAAATATGTATGGAAATATGTTAATATAAATGTTTCAGACATTACAGGAAACGTCTAAAAATCTTATATGTTCTGGTATAATGTTATAAGTAATAATCCTAGTTATTACTTTAAAATGTATATCTCAGAAATAACTAATTTTCTTGTCAACTGCATTATTATGAACTTTCATCAAATCTTTAACCATGGTCATTTTTAAGTCTTTTGTCATTTACAGACAGTTCTGGGTGTACTCTGATGATTTTGCAAATATGTTCCTATAAAAGAGTTTCATCTTCAAGAAATTCATGGAAAAGACTCTGACAAGTACAGGTTTCTGGTAACTGACTGTACTGCTGAACTGAATGAATAAGCATTTTCAGAACTCTAATGAAAAACTGATGAACTCATAAAAGTGCTAACAAAAGATCAAGATGAAAAAAAAGAAATTAATTACATGGGACTGAGTGAACTGATGAGGATGAGTATAATTTTTGTGACTTTCTGTCTGAATTAAAAAAAAAAATCCCACAAGGACTCAGAGGAAAAGAATATACAAATCAATTTTCACTGCAAAGTAAAGGAGCTGTTACAGTGGAGGATTACTGGACTGAATGTCAATGTTATGACATAGTATAAGTGTGTTTCATGTTTGGTAATTGCAAAAAAAAAAAAAAAAAAAAAGATGGCAGCAGCAAAGTGAGCTTCAGCTGGTGAGTTTGAGAGGCAAGATAGGCTTGCCTATCATGTCTTTGTCATTGAAGTTCAATGTTTTTTCCCTCTAGTACTTCATACTACTCTGTCTTTCTTTGATTAAATTCAATTAAGTGTCTTCTTTTTGCTTGACAGTGGGAATAAGGCATCATCTTTTTCCTTGAGGAACACATGATTTAGTAGCAGAGATAAACACAAAAATAGTTTCAATAAAATATGGTAGTTCTCCTGAGGATGTCATGCCCAGGTGCCTAATCTCATGTGAGGGAGTGGTTTGGTGTGTTAAGAATGACTTCCTAGATGTGATGACACCTGAGTTATGTCTGGATAGATAAGTTGGATTAGGTACAGGGAAAAGAATGAGTAAGGGGAGAGGGTCGCCCAGGGAGACAGAATATCATCGGAAAACCTATAGAGGCTTAAAGTAGCACAATGATTTGGAG
This sequence comes from Balaenoptera acutorostrata, assembly GCF_949987535.1. NCBI lineage: Eukaryota > Metazoa > Chordata > Mammalia > Artiodactyla > Balaenopteridae > Balaenoptera > Balaenoptera acutorostrata. The sequence goes on from NC_080064.1 coordinate 138,425,944, forward strand.
GAAATTAAAGTTTCTGAAATTATTGGAACATGCAGTTCAAGAGGCAAAATATTAGTGCTTGGAGCTGGAACAATAAGCAAGGATCAGATTATAGAGGTCCATGCAAACCATGTTGAAGACCTAGGATTCTATCGTTTTGGTTATTGGGAAACATTGAAACATTGTATCCATATATTGCGATTTTTTTACTAATGGGACAAAATCAGGGCATTCAGAATAGATACTGCTGGCTCCTCACGATAACTATAATGTAAGGAGAAACATGGAAGATGCTGTATATTCCACTAAACAAATAAGCCAAGATCAAAAACGCAGAATCCCCAGTAAGTCCCTGATTAATAGCAGCATACTTATTTTGGCCATGGCTCAGCTAAGGACAGGGGAAACCAAGGGTGTTCTTTTTCTTAAGACTATGAAAGGTAGGATTATATTTTAAGGGATCTTCTAGCTTCTCCTTTAGTATTATATATCCATTTTTTACCTTCAAACATGTTTCTCCCCATTGTTCTGTGCCTTGTCTTACCTACAAAGAATTAAAAGGCAACCTTTTCCTTGTAGGAGGGAGTAGAAATCCACCCTGGAGTTCTGGATGAGCCACTTGTTATCTGTTTACCTTTAAAAATAATTTTGCTTTCGGTCCAGCTTTGCTGGAATATGAAAGGTACTTTGAGCTTTTAGAGGAGAAGGAACTCCTTTTCCTTTTTAGTAACTTCTCTTGTTTAGATCAATGCCTTATTCCTATATTTCACTCAGTCTTGCCACTCTTTCCATTCTCAACTGTCATGGCCGTTTGCTTTGGCAATAAATAAAGAATGAAAGGCAAAACAAAACAGCCCGCCACGGTTGCTGACAATGATAAGTCTGTGAGGAGAATTTTCAGAAACCTCAGAGAATAGGCTCCAGTGGTTTCTCGGCCCACAAGTTTCAGCTGCACTGGGAACAATGGCTCTTCTGCCTACCTCCAAAGGACAAGATGAGACATGGGCCTTGTTTTTTTCTTTCTCTTCCAAGCTTCAAACCTGAGCAAACAATCTCTACTTAACCCACATGGAAAACTTGCAAACACAAAAACATTCCTCCTCTCCTATTAGTGCTAGGATGAAAAGCAAACTTCAAATTAGTTAATGTTCATGTAGTCAAGTGGTTCCCTATTGACTGGGGATACGTAGGCGGGGCAGCTGACTTGGAGAGGGGCTTTAGCTGTTGGGCCAACGGCAGAATGAAAGCCAAAATCACTCAAATTGCAAGAGAAAGTTTTTTTTAAAAAAGAATAAAGAACTCCTATAGGTGGTTCAACACCTTGCCTATGTTGTATGCTAGTGTTCCCACCTCACATGGCATGTCTGGGTGGCATGTGGAAAACGGAGGCAGGCTTTTGGGAAAGGACCATCCTACTCCTTGTCATGTCTGTGAATATTTAGGGATCAGCCCTTTGTAAGGGTGCTCGGTGCCACCACACAGTTTTATTGGTTGGCAGGTTGAAAACTAGTCCTAAGCTCATTCCTTGGTCCTCTGAAAAGAATGCCTGGGCCTTCAGCCATGAGGCGGCCCCATCATTCCTGTTGGAAGACATGACCCTCGTGTCCCATGGGCAGGATTGTCTATGCATCCAATCTGAGAAACAAATCAATTGGGAACTGAATAGCCCTTACAGCAAGAATCTTGGAAAAGTGTCAGCTGGTTTGCTGGAGTTTAGCCATTTTATCCTCATACCTGATAGTGAAGTATTTGAGAAAAAATCAGGCTGACACTATTCCTGGTAATTTAAAAAATTAAAAAACAAACAAAACCCAAAAAGGAAGTACTAAGTACTTTGAACAAGTTTGAATTTGGGTTAGAGGTTTGAAGTTGGAGGCAACCTTTGGTTTAGTACAATATCAGCAACTAATAGAGTTTGATTTAATGCCAGAAGGGCTCCTTCTCTAATGAATCACCACATTCATCCTGAAATACCACTGTTAGGTCATGGACATCACAGGGGTTTTAACTATGGGCCCATAGAGTGTCCATGATGGACATCAAGGAGATACATAACTGGGTATTTAAGCTTGCTGTAATTCTAGACAACTTTCACATATGTGCCTGTGTGTGTATGTGTGTGTGTGCATGTTTGTTTGAGGTTTTCTCAGACAGAAGATTCATTTCTTTCATCAGATTTCAAACGGCTTTGTAAATGTTAAATATTGAGCAACACTGCTAAAGTCTTGACATAGAAAAAGATTTCAGAAATATCTGGTCTGGTGCTTTTCAACGTGCTCAAATTTTTGTGTTCATGAGATTCACCTGAGATGCTTGTTTAAAAGAAGATTCCTGAGCCCCAGCTCTACCCAGGCTGATTTAGTAGATCTTAAGTGTGGGACCCAGAGTTCTGCTTTTTAATCAGAACTTCAGAGATCATGAGCCACAGGCACAGGCCAAAGGTAATACTTTGAATGCCAAGTGAAATTAAGAGATACAGGGAAGGGTGATGGTCAGGTGCACAGGATTGGTGGAAATCACCTTCCCTTCAAATCAGAGTAGCTCTGCCTTTTTCTGCTTCACATATTGAGATTCCATGTAAGACTGCATTTGAACAAAGGCTAAAAGAAATGGCCTGCAAGTCACTGACATGATCCAACACCTTCATGTTACAGAAGAGGAAAATGAGACACAGAGAGATAAAGTGATTATGCCAAGATCACAATTGCCTTTGGTGGCAGGGTTGAAGCAAGGACCTAACCCCCCTGATTCCTTGGCCAGGTCTTTTCCATCATGGATAAATCTCCTTAAAGCCACATACTGGAGTTAAAAAACCAACCACTTTTTAGCATATTATCTAGGAAGGAAGATAGGAACGTTAAGCTTTCTTATCCAACCAAATAAGGAAGCCTTCCTGCCTGGGAAGAGAACTGAGTTATCAGGGAGGCCTGGGTGAGGTGGCCCTGGGAGCCTAATAGAAGTTATCGAATACAAAGGCAACTGGATGGGGCACGTGTGACTGAAAACAGCTTCACCATTTTGTCTAGTGCCAGACTTGGCACCCAGGAGACGTTGCCTCCACAATGGTCCCAAGAAAATAATTTAGTGTTAGGCCACCCTGTGAGTTCTTTTATTCATCTCTAAGTCTTTTCTTTGGTTGGAGCATCATCTGGTAATTAATGGCTTCAAGGTGATTCTTCAAACTTGACTTTAGGATTTCCAACATGGTATACAATTCCAATTCAGTATAATGGGTGGGAGGGGGAACACTTAGCATTCTTCATGGAATTATGAATTGCATTCATTTAGGAAGGTGAATTTCAAAAGTTTTCAAAGCCCAGTCAAGGTAAATTTTGGTGGTGATATCAATTATCTAGGCTAACAGGAGTTGTAAAACCAGTCTGAAAATGTTTTCCAACCTCTTTCATGATTTCTGATGCTGCCGAATTCTGACTTGTGAGAACAGTTTCTTTTCTTTGTTTTCAGTTTCCATTTTGGGTTCTGGCCAGTATTGAGAACTAGGAATTTCAAGGCTGGTTTACAAAATATCAAACTTTAAAAAACAAAACAAAAAACTTCAGAAGCTGTTAATTTGGAACATGTAGTGAAGTGCTATTAATCCAGGATGCAAATAATCAAACCCTAAATAAAACAGAATAATATTTAAAAAAAAAAAAATAATTAGATAATTAATTAATTAATTTTTTGGCTCTGTTGGGTCTTTGGTGCGGTGCGCGGGCTTCTCATTGAGTGGCTTCTCTTGTTGTGGAGCATGGGCTCTAGGCGTGTGGGTTTCAGTAGTTGTGGCTCACGGGCTCAGTAGTTGTGGCCTGTGGACTCTAGAGCACAGGCTCAGTATTTGTGGTGCACGGGCTTAGTTGTTCCATGGCATGTGGGATCTTCCTGGACCAGGGCTCGAACCCTTGTCCCCTTTATTGGTAGGCAGATTCTGAACCACTGCACCTCCAGGGAAGCCCCTGGTTACTTGTTCTTGCACTTTTCAGCCTCAGCAATTATGAGAAAACAAAAATATTCTGTTGTTTATAAAATACCAAGTCTCTCGTATTTTGTTTTAGCAGTCAAAGAGCTGGCTGAGGAGAAATACCTGTGAGCTTGAAGACATATCAGGAGAAACCTTTAAATCTCAAAAGAAAAGAGAAAATGGGCAGGAAAGAAATCAACAGAACAGAGTAATCAATAATTGTGGAACAATGAAAAATGCTGTGACCTATACATAATGGGTATAGCAGGAGGAGAATAAAGATAATAAAGAACAGAAAATATTTTTTAAAAATGACTGAGAATCTCCCCAAATGAATGTCTGACACTAAATCCACAACATCCAAACTTAGAAGAACATATGAATAGTAAAGAAAACTGACCAATATCTCTCAGGAACATCAATGCAAAAATCCTCAACAAAATATTACCAAATCGAATCCAACAATATTTGAGAGAATTTTATATCATGAATGAGAGGAAATAATCCCAGGTATGAAAGGCTGGTTCAATATTCCAGAATCAAATAATTATATCCATCATATCAACACCTTAAAGACAATCATTAGCATATCAATAGATTCAGAAGACCTTTGAAAAAATCTAACACCCATTCTTCATAAAAGCTCTCAGTTAAAGAAATAGACTGGAGCTTTCTCAAGTTGATAACAAAGATTTACAGGAAACTTTTATCTTACATCATGATTAATGGTCAAAACCATGAAGCTTTTCCAGTAAGTTCAGGTAAAAGCAAGGATGTCCCCTTTCATGACTCCTTTTCCATATTTTACTCCAAGTCCTTGCTAATGCAATAAGGCACGAAAATAAATAAAACAAATACAGATTGGGTAGAAAAAAAACGAAAGCAACCTAAATAAAATGTGGACCAATATACTTTATGGACACCTCACCAAAGAAAATAGACACTATGCATATAAGTATACAGAAGAATAATCCAGATTACATGCTGCCATGAAAAAGCAAATTAAAAATACAATTACATACCACTATGTAACACTTAGAATGGCTAAAATGTGAACAATGACAAGAACAAATTCTGTAGGAGCTGTGGAACAATAAGAAATGTCATTTGTCATTGGTGGAAATGAAAAATAATACAGCTACTTTGGTAATCTGATTGACACTTGCTAGAATATTGAGCATTCCCTTACTGTACAATCCGTCAAGTGTTCTCATGGATATTTACTGAAAGTAGTTTAAAACATACCTCCAGAGGAAAACCTGCATATGGATATTTATAGCACCTAATTCAATATTGCCAAAATGTGAATGAAACTAAGGTGTCCTCCAATAGGTGAATGAAATGAGATAGTATTAATATATTCTGGGAATGGGATAATATTGAGCACTAAAAAAGTAAGCTATCAAGCCATATAAAGAGATGGGAATTCTTTTTTTTTCTTTTGAAATATAGGTGATTTTCTTTATTTTGAAATTTAAATTTTATTGGAGTACAGTTGATTTACAGTGTTGTGTTCATTTCAGCTGCACAGCAAGTGATTCAGTTACACATATGCATATATTCATTCTTTTTCAGATTCTTTTCTGATAACGGTATTCCCAGAATACTGAGTAGAGCTCCCTGTGCTATACAGTATGTCCTTGTTGCTTATCTGTTATATATAGTAGTATTCGTATGTTTACCCCAAGCTCCTGATTTATCCCTACCCCCCACCTCTCCCCTTTGGTAACCATAAGTTTGTTTTCCAAGTCTGTGAGTCTGCCTCTGTTTTGTAAGTTAGTTCCTTTGTATCAATTTTTAGCTTCCACCTAGAAGTGATATCATCCAATATTTGTCTTACTCTGTCTGACTTACTTCACTTAGTACAATCATCTCTAGGTCCATCCATGTTACTGCAACTGGCATTATTTTCTTCTATTTTATGGCTGAGTCATATTCCATTATATATATGCATCACATATTCTTTACCTATATTCATATGTTGATGGACATTTTGGTTGCTTCCATGTCTTCGCTATTGTAAAGAGTGTTGCAGTGAACATTGGGGAAGATGTGTCTTTTTGATTTATGCTTTCCTCCAGATATGCACACAGGAGTGAACTTGCTGGATCATCTGGTAGCTCTATTTTATTTTATTTTACTTCATTTCATTTCAATTTCAATTTTTTTTTGGAATAGAGTTGATTTACAATGTTGTGTTACTTTCTGCTGCACAGCACAGTGAAGCAGTTATGCATATATCCAATCCTTTTTGGATTCCTTTCCCATGCAGGTCATTACAGAGTATTGAGTAGAGTTCCCTGTGCTATACAGTAAGCCCTTATTTGTTATCTCTTTTATATATAGTGGTGTGTATGTGTCAATCCCAATTTCCAATTTATCCCTCCCACCTCCCCTTACTCTGGTAACCTCCATTCTGTGCTCCATAGTGGCTGTTACCAATTGGCATTGCCACCGATAGCATAGAATTGGTGGCGCAGTGGTTAAGAATCTGCCTGCCAGTTCAGGGGACACAGGTTCGAGCCCTGGCCCGGGAAGATCTCACATGCCACAGAACAAGTAAGCCCGTGCACCACAACTACTCAGTCTGCACTCTAGAGCCCACGAGCCACAACTACTGAAGCCTGTGTGCCTACAGCTTGTGCTCCACAACAAGAGAAGCCACCACAAAGAGAAGGCTTCGTACCACAATGGTGAGTAGCCCTCGCTTGCTGCAACTATAGAAAAGCAGCGCGCAGCAACGAAGACCAAACGCAGATTTAAAAAAAAATAAATAAATAGTAGGTTTCTTTTTTTTCCACACCCTCTGAAGCATTTCTTGTTTGTAGACATTGTGATGATGGCTATTCTGAGTGGTTCCAGGTCATACTTCTTTGTACATCTGATTTGCATTTGTCTAACATAAAGCAATGGTGAGTATCTTCATATGTGCTTTTTTTTTTGAACAGTGTCAGTAAGATTTATCCCTTGAAAAAGGGTTATTGAAAGGTTGCCTTGTTTTGAAGTCTACTTCGATTACCTACCCCAAGACATTTTTTGAGGGTTGTTGTCATTTACAGCTCCCCAGGCATTGTGAATATGAAGTGCGTATAAGGTCCAGTTTTAGAATTGTTGTTATGGGAAACAGAAGGCGGCAGGATTTCTACTGTCCCTCTCTGGTTACTGACACAACCTTAGATGTAGGGCAAGTCCTGTTCTTGGGTATTAAATTAGAGTGGAATGTGCCTGACCAAACATGGAAAGGCTTTTGTCCCATTCCTTCTTCCCCCTTACCCTTCATCCCCCGAACAAGTATAAACCCCTGCAAAATCACCTGTTGAGGGTGCTGTCTTGTAGAGTGGGATGACCCTTACGAAGGAGTCGGGAGGTCGGAACCCAAACACCAGGATATGTTGAGAGCAGGTGATTTTCCAAATGTCATCCAGCCCAGAGAGTCCACCATCCTTTGGGTGTCAGAGGGTTGGTTTAGTAGTATGAGGGCACACTTAGATCTGGAGATAGTGATCCCATGCAGAGGGGACCAGGTACTACATGTTCAAGGGGGGCGAATTAGCTGGCATATCCTCCCGAGGTCCTCAGGCCCACAACAGTCCAGCCTTGGGACCAAATTGTGTCTGTGTCCAGGGATGTGACACTAATACGTTCACTGCGACTAAACAAATTTAGTGATCATTTTTCTTTTCTTTAATTTAATTTTAAATTTATAATGGAGTATATAGTTGATTTATCATGTTGTGTTCATTTTTGACATACACCAACATGATTCATTTATACAGAGATAACTATATATTCTTTTTAGAATTATTTTCCCATTGAGGTTACTAAAGGGTGTTGAGAAGAGTTCCAAGTGCTCTACAGCAGGTCCATGTTGATTACAAGTTTTCTCTCTGTAAATATGTATATACTAACTCCAACCTCATGATTTATGCCTCCAACACACCTTTCCAGTTTGGTAACCATAAGTTTGTGTTCTAAGTCTGGGACTCTGTTTCTGTGTTGTAAGATAGTACCTTTCTATCAATTTTTAGATTCCACCGATAAGTAATATCATATGATATTTTTCATTGCCTGATTTATGACACTTAGTATGAATGTATGTAGGTCCTTCTGAGTGGCCCTAAATGGCCTTATTTCATTCACTTCATGGCTGAGTAATATTCCATTGTACATATCTACCATAATTTCTTTATCCATTCTTCCTTCCAAGGACTTTTAGGTAGCTTCCGAGTAGAGGCTCTTGTAAACAGGGCTGCATAAATTTTAGAGTGCCTGGGTCCTGTCAATTTACGTTTTTTTCAAGATACAGGCCCAGGAGTGGAAGCGCTATATGCTCTGAAGCTCTGGTGTTTAGGTTTTTAAGGAATCACCACCCACTTCTCCAGAGTGGCTGTTAGCAATTTACATTCCCACCATCAGCTTGTCAGGGTTCCCTTTTCTCCACGCCCTGTCCTGTATTTCAGGTTTTACAGTTTGTGAGGTTGGCCATTCTGACTGGTGCGAAGTGATATCTCTTTGTAGTATTAATTTACATTGCCCGCCTGTTTTGTTGGCCAAAAATGGAGTAAGGGTTTTTCCTGAATATATTAAGGAATAACGCATACGGCCTTTTTGGCAAACTGCATCATTGGCGATGTTCAGCAGCTTTGCATGTGCTTTAATGACGAGGGCAAACTACCCCTTGAAATCACTTTCCTGCAATTCTGCTTTGCTTACAAGGCCTTTACGAATACTTGGCTCAAGAAATGACTCCATTAGAGGTGTCAATTACAACCCTGCATGTTTGTGAATTGCAGTGCCCCTGAGCACCGGTTTTCAACTTGTTTAGGGAAGCAGACACAAAGGGGCAGGATTTCCACAGACCCATTCCAGTTACTGGGGCACCTGAAGGATAGGGAAATTCTTCTTCCAGGTAGGAAACTAAAGTGGCATATGCCTGTCCAAACATCTAAGGCTTGTGTCTCATTCCATCCCTCCATTCCCCTTCTTCACCGGAAAATTCGAAGCTGTGCAAAACCGGCTGTTGAGTGTGCTGCCTTCCCAAAGTGGGGAGACTCTAAGGAAAGGAGCTGGGGAACCCGAATACCGGGAGACGTGGAGATGAGGTGACTTTTCCAAACTCTTCCCGATCAGACGGTGTACCATCCTCTGGATGTGCCATGCATGCTTTAGCTGTAGGAAGGGTCCCCTGCGCCTGGAGATATGGGGCCCATGGAATGGGGGCCAGGCAGGATTACTCTAAAAGTGCTGCATTTGCTGTCCCATCCTCACGAAGCCTCTCAGACCAACGAGTGTAGAGCCTTAGGTCCCATCCAGCTCTGTGTCTAGATATGGTCAGTCCAGGTTGCATCACAGCCCTTGAACAAATTTTGTAAGAATTTCTCTCTCTGTCTTTATTGTGTTCTTGTTATTTAATTTTATAATGGGGTATAGCTGATTTTCAATACTGTGTTTCTTCCTGCTCTACATCTATCCACTTGATTCACTTAAAGAGAGACATCAATAAATTCTTTTACAGATTCTTACCAGTCTTATATATCCTTTTCCGGTGACAACAGTGTGCTGAGTCCAGCTCTTTGAGCTATAGAGTAGGTCCTGTCGAATACCTATTTTGTTTATGGAACCGTATCTGTGCTAATTTCAACCTCCTGGTTTATGCATCACTCCGCCCCACCTTTCTCCTTTAGCAGCCATAAGTGTGTTTTCTAAATGTGTGACTCCGTTTCTGTTTTGTAATTGCGGTCATGTGAAGGCATTTTTAGATACTATCTATAAGTGATACCTTATGATAAGTCTCTTTTTATGTCTGACTTATGTCACTTAGAATGATCGTACCTCAGTCTCCACGAGTTGCTGCCACTGGCCTTATTTCATTGATTTAATTGCTGAGTAATATTCCATTGTACATAAGTACCACATCTTCTTTATCCATTTTTTCCTTCCAAGGACATGTAAGTTGTACCCAAATCGAGGCATTTCTAAACAGAGCAGCCCTAAACTTTGGGATGCTTGTGTCCTGTCGATTTTTCGGTATTCCCAAGACATACGCCCATGAGGGGAAGTGCTGTATGCTCTGTAGCTCTGTTTTTTAGATGTTTTAGGATACAGCATACACTTCTCAAGAGTGGCCGGTGGCAATTTACATCCCGTCGATTAGCGTAACAAGGTTCCCTTTTCTCCATGGCCTGTCTTGCATTTCTGCTTTTTACACTTTTTCAGGATGGGCCTTTTGACCAATGCGAAACGAGACATTTTTGTATTGCTAATTTGCATTGCCCGCTTGTTTAGTTGGGCAAAAAGGGCGTCTGCGTTTTTTCCAGAATATATTCAGGAAAAAAAGCAGAGGCCCTTTTCGGCCAACTGCATCATTGTCGAAGTTCTGCGGATTTTAATGTGATTTAAAGGCGAGTCCAATCTACCTGTTAAAAACTGTTTACTGCAATTCTGTCTTGCTTTGAAATCCTCTTCGTTGCCTTACCTCAATAAATGTTTAGACGAGAGTTACCATTTTACACTCTGCAGTTTTGTGAATTGCCGTGCTCCTGAGCTCCATTTTCCAAATCGCTTTTTTGGGAGCTGGCCGCAAATACCCAGGATTGTTTCAGGCCCTATTCTGGTTCCGGGGAGCAGGCTGAGCCTGGGGTTAATTCTTCTTCCTGATGGGAAATAAGACTGACATGTGCATGCCCCAACATCTAGAGCTAGTCTGTCATTGGTTCCCAAACTTCCCGTTCATTCTCCGGACAAATTGCAAAGAGTTCGAAACAGGAGGCTAAAGGTGCTGATTCTCCAAGGGGGAGATTGTTCATAGAGTGGATGGAATGGCGAACCTGAGGACCAGGAGATGAGAAATGAGGTGCGTTTTAGAAACCTTTCCCGATCACACGGTGCACCATCTTCTGAGTTTCTCATGCATGTTTTCGATGTAGGAAGATACCCTTGAACCTAGAGATTTGGGACCCATGGGATGGGTACCACGCAGTACTACTTTAAAGGGTTTGCGTTTGCTCACCCAACCTCACCAAACCTCTCAGCCCCAAGAGTGTCCACCCTTATGCCTCATTCAGCTGTGGGTCTAGATATGGTCAATCCAGGTTGCATCACAGCCCCTGAACGAATTTTGTAAGAATTTCTCTCTCTTTCACTGTCTTTGTTTCACGGGTTTTTAAAACTAATTCATTTTTATAATGGGGTTTAGCTGCTTTTCTCTGCTGTGTTTATGCCGCTTTACACCCACTTAACTCACTTACAGAGAGATAGCAATACATAGGTTTGAAGATTCTTACTAGTCAGATATATTATTGGGCGGTGAACAGGGGGTGTTCAGTCCAGTTCACTGAGCAAGGAGTAGGTCTTGTCTATTACATATTGGGTTTATGGAACGGTATCTGAGCTAATTTCAAACCCTTGTTTTATGCAACACCCCACCTCACCTTTCCCGTTAAGCAGCCATAGTGTGTTTTCTAAACGTGTGACTCTGTTCTGTTTTGTAAATCAGTTCAAGTGTAGCGGTTTTTACATTCCCTCTATAAGTGATATCTTATGATAAGTCTCTTTTTCTGTGTGACTTATTTCATTTAGAATCGTCGTACCTAAATCCACTCATCATGCTGCTATTAGCCTTATGACATTGATTTCATGGCTGAGTGATATTCCATTGTACATAAGGACCACAACTTCTTTATCCATTTTTCTCTTTCCTAGAATATTTAAGGTGTAATGAAGTGGAGGTTCTTGTCAACAGAGCAGCCCTAAACTTTGGGGTGCCTGTGTCTTGCTGATTTTTAGTTTTCCCAATTTCTACGCCCATGAGTGGAAGTACCCTATGCTCTCTAAGCTGTGTTTTTTAGATGTTTCAGGACACACCGTACACTTCTCCAGAGTGGCTGTTGGCACTTTACATCCCGCCCATCAGCGTAGCAAGGCTCCCATTTCTCCATGGCCTGTCCTGCATTTCTGGTTTTGACACTTTATTCAGCATGGCCCTTTTGACCGATGGGAAGCAAGACTTCTTTGTAGCGCTGATTTGCCTTTCCAGGTTGCATGGTTTGCCAAAATTGGCGTATGCGTTTTTTCCTGAATATATTCAGGAAAAAACGCATACGCCCTTTTTGGACAAGGACCTCACTGTCCACGTTTTGCCACTTTTCATGTGCTTTAAAGGCGATTCGAATCTACCTCCTGAAATCTGTTTCCTGCAATTCTGCCTTGCTTTCAAATCCTCTTCGTTGCCTTCCCTCAATATATTTGTGGATGAGAGTTATCATTTATAACTCTGCAGGTTTGTGAATTGCAGTGCCCCTGAGCTCCCTTTGTCAACTCGCTTTCTTGGGAGCTGGCCGCAAAAGCGCAGGATTGCTTCAGGCCCTATTCTGGTTCCGGGCGGCAGGCTGAGCCTGTGGTGAATTCTTCTTCCTGATGGGAAAATAGAGTGACCTGTGCCTGTCCCAACACCTAGAGCTAGTCTCTCATTGGTTCCCCCTTTTCCCGTTCATCGTCAGGACAAATTGCAACCTGTACGGAACAGGAGGTTAAAGGTGCTGATTCTCCAAGGAGGGAGATTGCTAGTAAAGCGGCTGGAATGGCGAACCCGAGCACAAGGAAATGAGAAATGAGGGGCGTTTTAGAAACCTTTCCCGATCACACGGTGTACCATCTTCTGGGTTTCTCATGCATGTTTTCGATGTAGGAAGATGCCCTTGAACCTGGAGATTTGGGACCCATGGGATGGGTATCACGCAGTATTACTTTAAAGGGTCTGCGTTTGCTCCCCCAACCTCACCAAACCTCTCAGCTCCAAGAGTGCCCAGCCTTATGTCTCATCCAGTTTTGGGTCTAGATATGGTCAATACAGGTTGCTTCAAACCCCCTGAACGAACTCTGTAAGGATTTCTCTGTCTTTCAATATCTTTGCTGTTTTTTATTTTTGAAATTTATTTTTTTAATGGGGTTTAGCTGATTTTCACTGCTGTGTTGATGTGTTTTACACCCACCTGATTCACTTACAGAGAGATATAAATACATAGGTTTTGGGATTCTTACTAGTCAGGTATATTTTTGTGCGTTGAATAGGGGGTGTGGAGTCCATTTCACTGAGCAAGGAGTAGGGCTTTTCTGTTACATATTTGGTTTATGGAACGGTATCTCTGCTAATTTCAAACCCTTGTTTTATTCCTTGCCACACCTCACCTTTCCCGTTAAGCAGCCATAGTGTGTTTTCTAAATGTGTGACTCTGTTCTGCTTTGTAATTCAGGTCATGGGTAGTGATTTTTACATTCCCTTTACAAGTGATATTTTATGATAAGTGTCTTTTTCTCTGTGACTTATTTCACTTAGAAACATTGTACGTAAATCCACTCAGCATGCTGCTACTAGCCTTATGACATTGATTTCATGGCTGAGTGATATTCTATTGTATATAAGTACCACAACTTCTTTATCCATTTTTCTCTTTCCTGGCATATTTAAGGTGTACGGAAGTGGAGTTTTTTGTAAACAGAGCAGCCCTAAACTTTGGGGTGCCCGTGTCCTGCTGATTTTTAGATTTCCCATTTTATACGCCAATGATTGGAAGTACCCTATGCTGTCTAGCTGAGTTTTTTAGATGTTCTGGGAAACACCATACAGTTCTCCCGAGTGGCCATTGGCAGTTTACATCCCGCCCATCAGCCTAACAAGGCTCCCTTTTCTCCCTGACCTGTCCTGCACTTCTTGTTTTCACTCTTTTTTAGGATGGCCCTTTGGACCGATGGGAAGTGAGACTTCTTTGTAGTGCTGATTTGCCTTTCCGACTTGCTTGGTTGGCCAAAAACGGCGTATGCATTTTTTCCTGAATATATTCAGGAAAAAACGCATACGCCCTTTTTGGCCAAGTGCATCATTGACGACGTTTTGCCGCTTTTCATGTGCTTTAAAGGCGATTCGTATCTACCTCCTGAAATCTGTTTCCTGCATTTCTGCCTTGCTTTCAAATCCTCATCGTTGCCTTCCCTCAATATATTATTGGACGAGAGTTATCATTTATAACTCTGCAGGTTTGTGAATTGCAGTGCCCCTGAGCTCCATTTTTCAACTGCCTTTTTTGGGAGCAGGCCACAAAACCGCAGCATTGCTTCAGGCCCTATTCTGGTTCCGTGGGGCAGGCTGAGCCTGTGGTGAATTCTTCTTCCTGATGGGAAATTAGAGTGACCTGTGCCTGTCCCAACACCTAGAGCTAGTCTCTCATTGGTTCCCCCTCTTCCCGTTCATCCTCAGGACAAATTGCAACCTGTACGAAACAGGAGGTTAAAGGTGCTGAACCTCCAAATGGGGAGATTGTTAGTAAAGCTGCTGGAATTGGGAACCCGAGCACCAGGAGATGAGAAATGAGGTGCGTTTTAGAAACCTTTCCCGACCACAGGGTGTACCATTCTCTGGGTTTCCCATGCATGTTTTCCCTGTAGGACGATTCCCTTGAACCTGGAGATTTGGGACACATGGAATGGGTACCACGCAGTATTACTTTAAAGGGTCTTCGTTTGCTCACCCAACTTCACAAAAGCTCTCAGCCCCAAGAGTGCCCAGCCTTATGTCTCATCCAGTTGTGGGTCTAGATATGGTCAATCCAGGTTGCTTCAAAGCCCCTGAACGAACTCTGTAAGGATTTCTCTCTCTTTCAATGTCTTTGTTGTTTTTTATTTTTGAAATTTATTTTTATAATGGGGTTTAGCTGATTTTCACTGCTGCGTTTATGTGTTTTACACCCACTTGATTCACTTACAGAGAGATATCAATACATACATTTTAAGATTCTTACTAGTCAGGTATATTTTTGTATGTTGAATAGGGGGTGTGGAGTCCAGTTCACTGAGCAAGGACTAGGGCTTGTCTGTTACATATTTGGTTTATGGAACGGTATCTGTGCTAATTTCAAACCCTTGTTTTATGCCTCACCCCACCTAACCTTTCCCGTTAAGCAACCATAGTATGTTTTCTAAATGTGTGACTCTCTTCTGTTTTGTAATTCATGTCATGGGTAGCGATGTTTACATTCCCTCTATAAGTGATATCTTATGATAAGTGTCGTTTTCTGTGTGACTTATTTCACTTAGAAACATGGTATGTAAATCCACTCAGCTTTCTGCTACTAGCCTTATGACATTGATTTCATGGCTGAGTGATAGTCCATTGTACATAAGTACCTCAACTTCTTTATCCATTTTTCTCTTTCCTGGCATATTTAAGGTGTACCGAAGTGGCCAAAGTGGAAAGTGTGCCTTTCCGAAAATCTAGGGCTTGTCTCTCATTGTTTCTCCTCCTTCCCCTTCATCCTATGGACAAATTCCAAACTCTGTGCAACAGGATGTTGAAGGTGCTGACATCCTCAAGTGTGGAGAGTGTTAGGAAAGGGGCTGGAGGGGTGAACCCGACAACCAGGAGATTAGGAGATGAGGTGCCTTTTCCAAAATTTTCCTGATTCAACCGTGTACCATCTACTGGGTGTCACAGGCATTTTTTAGCTGTATGAAAGGTCCCATGTATGTAAGGAGAACACCAGGGATTTTTCCAAATCAGTGTCTCCCCGAACCCCAATCTGGGGAATTTTTAAGCTCCTGGTACATGTATGTTCATTAAGGGACTTTGGCCATAGGCAGAGTCCGAACTTTAGATGATTGAAGTCTTCAGGGTCAGAAACGGTCACCATCGGCCTCCTTTAGGTTCCATTTTATCTGTAGTTGATAGATGATGTTGATATAGATATCTATTGTTTTTCAAATTGTTTCCTCTTAGGGGTTATTACAAACTATTGAGTATAGTTCCCTGTGCTATACAGTAGTTCCTTGTTGATGATATATTTTATACATAGCAGTGTATGTATATTAATCTGAAACTGTTAATTTATCCCTCTTTCCACCTTTCCCCTTTGGTAATAAAAAAATATAAGATTTTATACTTCTCAGAAATCTAGGAGCTGAAAGAGAGGTATCATTTTCAATGGAAAATCATTCAAAACAAGATTGAAACTTCAGCCAAGATTATTAGATGTCCATCCTTGGAAAGAAATCACTGCATTTCTCTAATGTTGACCTGACAAATAAGACAAACCCTTCCACTGAACTTGCTTATAATAAAGTGATGGAAATATCAAATGGAAGTGTTAGAAACATCTTATTTTACACGGGCCTTATACACTGCTCTATGTTAATTACAGTTTGGCTCACACATCTGTTTGTTGAAGTTACAGTGTTCTCAAATTCTGTTACTGATCCTGCAGAGTGGGCCCCAACAAGGGTCCCCCTGCCCAGTGTCATTGGAGCCAACAGATCGAGACTGAATTTGGTTCAGAAGCAAAGGAAAACTTTATATTTTGATCAGAGAATGGAGAGGTGGGAGCGTGCGCTCCCCTGCGGGCTGTGGGCCAGGCTGCTGTGTAGGGATCCCGTCAGAGTCAGCGGGAGGGACGGGGCAGAGCTCTCGAGGGCCGGGTTGGCTGGAGCTCAGGCTCTGTGTTGCGGAGTCTGCTCTGCATGGGGCCCCGCGAGCTGAGGTGTCGGCCCAGACATTTTGCACTAGGAAATTGGGTCTGAAGTGCCGGGTGTGGGACCTCTGCCTGTGGCAACCTAGGAGCAAGTGAAATTAGACAAAGCACAAAGGAAAAAATGGTTAGACTTTATTTTATTGCCCAGATTCTATTTTTATCTCCCAGGAATTTTTAATGGGCTTTGTCGGTGACAAACCCCTCCTCTGCCTCTTGTCCCATTCCACATTCTTGGGGCGCTGAGGGTGCAGACACCTCTTCTGTAAATGCTTCGTGCTGAGTTAGGTGTCCTCATACCTGGGGGGAAGGGCAGGACTTCTCCCCAGCAGCCTGCAGGTGAGGTTGATTGTCCCCAGGCCTCCTCCCTCACTGCTTGTCCGCCTGAGCACCAGCATTGGAAGTTTTAGAGATTCTAATGACCTTTAAGAGTCCAGGAAAGAGATGTGCAGGGACGCTGGGGGGGCCGGTTTTACCCTGTTCCACATTGGTTCGACCCCCTTAGGCTGACGGTTTCTGCCAGCCTAGATGCTCTGACCAGTAGTCTGCGCTTTCTTCAGTTAGGCCACTGAATTAATGTACAAACAGCACCAGGTGTCAGAGCCCTGCTTGCTCAACTCCCAGACAGTCCAGGGCCGGTGGTGATCCAGGACCATGACGGCCACTCAGTCAACGGCCTTTTGAAGTAACCAGGAGTACAGCCGGTCTCTTTGGCTGCCGTCACCGTGGTGTCTGTAGGCTTTTCTATGGTGGCAGCCTTATTTACGTGTCCCCTGCCAAGTTTATTAGCTCCGCTCTGGGTTCAGTAAGTCCTGCAAGCAATAGTCTGCTCTTTTGGGGCACACTCTTGTGGTTTTCTGAGAGAAGCTCCAGGTCAAGTGATGGTCACACGAGTCGTCATGGGGGCCCGTTGCCCCAGGTTGTCTCTCTGGAGGTTGGAGTTGGAGGGCCTCCTCACTCGAGGTCATTGTGCCCACGGAGCGATCCCTGCAACTTCAGGGCATGGTGGGTGGTTAGGAACACCAAGTGGCGTCCTTTTCCCTTAGGAGGGAGCTGGCCTTGCGGGTTGCTCATTTCCAGGTTTTTAGATACCCCCAGTATCCTGGTCGGATGGGGTGGCTGGCCAATGCCTGGAGGGCATTCTTGCGTTGTTCCATTTCAAGTGGTCCCAGTTTTTGCACTAATACTCCAAGGGCGATTCGCCTTCGACCAGGAATGAAAAAGGTCAAAGGGTTTAGCTAAATTAGGGAGGTCCAGGGCAAGGGTCTGAATTGACTGCTCTTTCCTTTCTTGAAAGGCCGCTTCTGGATTCTATTCAAAAGGATCATCATCTTTTCCTTTCAGTGTTTCATATAGAGGCCCAGTTATTAGACTGTAGTTAGTGATCCAGATGCAGCAAACCCCGGTCTCCCCAGGAACCCCTAAGCTGTCTTCTAGTTTTAGGAAGGGTGAGGCTGCAAATGGCGTCTTCCCTTTCCTGGGATGGGCTTCTCCGATCTTCTGTGAGAATGAAGCCCAGGCAGGTCACCTTAGTCTGTGATATTTGAGCCTTTTTCTTGGACACCTTCTATCTTTTATTGGCTAGGTAGTCCAGAGGCCTCCTTAGTAGGGCTGGCAATCAGAATGTCGTCTGCATATTGAAGGAGGGTTCCCTTCTCCCGAGGTAGATCTTTTAGGGCTTTAGCTAACGTTTCCCCAAAGATGGTGTGGGAATTTTTGAACCCCTGGGGCAGGACGGCCCAGCAGTATTGTTTTTGTTGTACGTTGAGTCCTGCCACTCATAGCCAAAATTTCTTGTGACTCTGGGACTAATGGAATACAGAAGAAGGCATCATTGAAGTCTAATACAGAATACCATGTCCTGGTGGATGGTAGAATGACCAGCAGGGTATAGGAATTAGGAACTACTGGATGTATATCCTCTGTGGCTTCACTGACTGTCCTGGCGTCCTTTACCAGGTCCCCAGCAGCCCACGGGGCTCTCATGGTCAGGCCCCTCCCAGGATATGGAACTCACCTGGGCAGGTACGCAGCAGCCCACGGGGCTCTCATGGTCAGGCCCCTCCCAAGATATGGTGCTCACCTGTACAGGTACCCAGCAGCCCACGGGGCTCTCATTGTCAGGCCCCTCCCAGGATATGGAGCTCACCTGGGCAGGTACCCAGCAGCCCACGGGGCTCTCGTGGGCAGGCCCCTCCCAGGATATGGAGCTCACCTGGGCAGGTACCCAGCAGCCCACGGGGCTCTCGTGGGCAGGCCCCTCCCAGGATATGGAGCTCACCTGGGCAGGTACCCAGCAGCCCACGGGGCTCTCGTGGGCAGGCCCCTCCCAGGATATGGAGCTCACCTGGGCAGGTACCCAGCAACCCACGGGGCTCTCGTGGGCAGGCCCCTCCCAGGATATGGAGCTCACCTGGGCAGGTACCCAGCAGCCCACGGGGCTCTCGTGGGCAGGCCCCTCCCAGGATATGGAGCTCACCTGGGCAGGTACCCAGCAGCCCACGGGGCTCTCGTGGGCAGGCCCCTCCCAGGATATGGAGCTCACCTGGGTAGGTACCCAGCAGCCCACGGGGCTCTCATAGGCAGGCCCCTCCCAGGATATGGAGCTCACATGGGCAGGTACACAGCAGCTCACGGGGCTCTCGTGGGCAGGCCCCTCCCTGGATATGGAGCTCCCCTGGACAGGTATCCCGGCAGGGCTGGGCACACAGGAACTGTGCACATAGCCCTCATTGCAGAGCACCCCCAGCACACCTGTCGCTCAGAGCTGACACAGAGCACCTCAGAGCAGGGCTTGAACTAACAAACATCAGCTCCGACAGGTCTGTGACCCTAGGCTTCTCTCTGTGCGGCCTCCCTCCGCCTGGTCTTCCAGGGGCTTTCACTGCAGCCGGGGCACCAGGCCTCTGTCTCCATCCACCACCCCTCCTCTCCCTGACTCCTGGGTTCCTCTCATTAGGAGAGGGTCTTCTTGAAGTTGTCTCCCACTCATGGACCAGATAAAATGATTAGAAAACAAGCCAGGGCTGCCGCCCCTTGTCTATCCTGACTCTCGGGACCCTACATCTGTTCCTTGGACCTGGCCGGTGCAGCAAAGCCCATTTTCTGCAACTCTGAGACCCTGAGGGGCGAAGATTGGCTGACCTGGGCAGCCTGACCCTGCCGGCCAGCCCTTCCCAGGTGTGCCTGGGTTGAGGTCAATATAAACACCCCTCCAGGCAGCAAAAGCCTCTGCAGCTGTGCCTGACGCCATATTCTCTGCCCCGTCAGCAGTCTCGGGGTTGTGCTGGTGGGAGGGAGTAGCGCCCACGGCTCTGAGTGGCCCCGTGTGAGTGGGGCTCTGCTGGACTTTCTGCAGGAGTTGCCGGGCTGCCACCTGCTAAAGAAGAGGATGTGTCACCCACACCTGCTGCTGGAATTTCTACCCGGGCAGAGGTGAGGAAGGAAAATAGCAGTGGGGGCCGGGACAGGAGGGGTACCTCAGGCAGGGAAATGGAAAGCTTCCAGAAGAGCGCCTGGGGCCAGGACCATCCTGGCTGACCTGCAGGCACCAAGTTGTCCTGCGTGCTGTCGCTGGTGTGACTCCAAGCCCCTTCCTCTAGGCTTTAAAGTCTTTGCACACATTGAGGTGTTTTACCTGGGCAGGGTGGGAAAAGTTCAGCAGCAGCTGGCCTGGGGCTCAGCTCACGTTTATTCAGAGACGCCTCCTCACGGTCCCCCAGCTTTGCAATGAGGACGCTCCTTGCGGGGGGGGCTGCTGGCTGCATGGGAGACGATTCCCCACCTCTGACCAACTTCAGAATTGTTTACCACTGGAGCAAGTGCCCTGATAGGGTTTTCCTCTGTATGACCAGTGGGTTCTGTTTTTTTTTTCTTTTTTGGTTCAAGGTAGGTTTTATTCCTCTTTTTGTATTTATAGATATAAGCATGGAAATAATTCATTCATATAAATACGTCTGTGGTAAGGACAGAACTTTTTTTCTGTTTTATTTTTTTTAATATTATTATTTTTTTAATTTTTGAATTTTATTTTCTTCATTTTTTTATACAGCAGGTTCTTATTGGTTATCTATTTTATACATATAAGTGTATATATGTCAATCCCAGGCTCGCAATTCATCCCACCACCACCACCCTGCCACTTTCCCCCCTTGGTGTCCATACATTTGTTCTCTACATCTGTGTCTCTATTTCTGCCTTGCAAACCAGTTCATCTGTACCATTTTTCTAGGTTCCACATGTATGCGTTAATATACGATATTTGTTTTTCTCTTTCTGACTTACTTCACTCTGTATGACAATCTCTAGATCTATCCACGTCTCTACAAATGACCCAATTTCATTCCTTTTTATGGCTGAGTAATATTCCATTTTATATATGTACCACATCTTTTCCATTTGTCTGTCTATGGGCATTTAGGTTGCTTCCATGACCTGGCTATTGTAAATAGTGCTGCAATGAACATTGTGGTGAATGTGTCTTTTTGAATTATGGTTTTCTCTGGGTATATGCCCAGTAGTGGGATTGCTGGGTCATATGGTAGTTCTATTTTTAGTTTTTTAAGGAACCTCCATACTGTTCTCCATAGTGACTGTATCAATTTACATTCTCACAAATAGTGTAAGAAGGTTCCCTTTTCTCTACACCCTCTCCAGCATTTGTTGTTTGTAGATTTTCTGATGATGCCCATTCTAACTTGTGTGAAGTGATACCTCATTGTAGTTTTGGTTTATATTCCTCTAATAATTAGTGATGTTGAGCAGCTTTTCATGTGCTTCTTGGCCATCTGTATGTCTTCTTGGGACAAATGTCTATTTACGTCATCTGCCCATTTTTGGATTGGGTTGTTTGTTTTTTTACTGTTGAGCTGCATGAGCTGTTTATATATATTGGAGATTAATCCTTTGTCCATTGATTCGTTTGCAAATATTTTCTCCCATTCTGAGGGTTATCTTTTCGTCTTGTTTGTAGTTTCCTTTGCTTTCCAAAAGCTTTTAGGTTTCAATTGCTCCCATTTGTTTATTTTTGTTTTTTATTCCATTACTCTAGGACGTGGATCAAAAAAGATCTTGCTGTGATTTATGTCAAAGAGTATTCTTCCCATGTTTTCCTCTAAGAGTTTTATAGTGCCTGGTCTTACATTTCGATCTCTAATCCATTTTGAGTTTATTTTTTGTGTATGGTGTTTGGGACTGTTTTAATTTCATTCTTTTACATGTAGCTGTCCATTTATCCCAGCACCACTTATTGAAGAGACTGTCTTTTCTCCATTGTATATCCTTGCCTCCTTTGTCATAGATTAGTGAACCATAGGTGTGTAGGTTTGTCTGTGGGCTTTCTTTTTTTTCTTTTACATCTTTATTGGAGTATAATTGCTTTACAATTGTGTGTTAGTTTCTGCTGTACAAAAAAGTGAATCAGCTATACATATACATATAACACCATATCTCCTCCCTCTTGCACCTCCCTCTCACTCCCTTTTCCCACCCCTTTAGGTGGTCACAAAGCACCGAGCTGATCTCCCTGTGCTATGCGGCTGTTTCCCAGTAGCTATCAATTTTACATTTGGTAGTGTATATATGTCCATACCACTCTCTCACTTTGTCCCAGCTTACCCTTCCCCCTCCCCGTGTCCTCAAGTCCTTTCTCTACTTCTGTGTCCTTAATCTTTTCCTGCCCCTAGGTTCTTCATAAACTTTTTTTCTTTTAGATTCCATATATATGTGTTAGCATACAGTATTTGTTTTTCTCTTTCTGACTTACTTCACTCTGTAGGACAGACTCTAGGTCCATCTATCTTACTACAAATAACTCAATTTCATTTCTTTTTATGGCTGAGTAATATTCCATTTTATATAGAAGATGTGCAACATCTGTCTTACCCATTCATCAGTTGATGGACACTTAGGTTGCTTCCATGTCCTGGCTATTGCAAATAGAGCTGCAATGAACATTGTGGAACATGACTCTTTTTGAATTATGGTTTTCTCCAGGTATATGCCCAGTAGTGGGATTGCTGTGTCATATGGTAGTTCTATTTTTAGTGTTTTAAGGAACCTCCATACCATTCTCGATAGTGGCTGTATCAATTTACACTCCCACCAACAGTGCAAGAGGGTTCCCTTTTTTCCACACCTCTGCAGCATTTATTGTTTGTAGATTTTTTTGATGATGGTCATTCTTACCTGTGTGTGGTGATACCTCATTGTAATTTCGAGTTGCATTTCTCTAATGATCAGTGATGTTGAGCATTCTTTCATGTGTTTGTTGGCAATCTGTATATCTTCTTTGGAGAAATGTCTATTTAGGTCTTCTGCCCATGTTTGGATTGGGTTGTTTGGTTTTGTGATATTGAGCTACATGAGCTGCTCTTTGGAGATAAATCCTTTGCCATTTGCTTCATTTGAAAATATTTTCTCCCATTCTGATGGTTGTCTTTTCGTCTTGCTTATGTTTTCCTTTGCTGTGCAAAAGATTTTAAGGTTCATTAGGTCCCATTTTTTTATTTTTGTTTTTATTTCCATTTATCTAGGAGGTGGGTCAAAGAAGGATCTTGCTGTGATTTATGTCATAGACTGTTCTGCTTATGTTTTCCTCTAAGAGTTTTATAGTGGCTGGTCTTATATTTAGGTCTCTAATCCATTTTGAGTTTATGTTTGTGTATGGTGTTAGGGAGTGTTCTAATTTCATTCTTTTACATGTAGCTGTCCAGTTTTCCCAGCACCAGTTACTGAAGACACTGTCTTTTCTCCATTGTATACCCTTGCCTCCTTTGTCATAGATTAGTTAACCATAGGTACGTGGGTTTATCTCTGTGCTTTCTATCCTGTTCTATTGATCTCTATTTCTGTTTTTGTGTCAGTACCATATTATCTTGATTACTGTAGCTTTGTAATATAGTCTGAAGTTTGGAAGTCTGATTCCTCCAGCTCTGTTTTTTTCCCCTCAAGACTGCTTTGGCTATCCGGGGTCTTTTGTGTCTCCCTACAAATTTTAAGATTTTTTTTTCTAGTTCTGTAGAAAATGCCAAAGGTATTTTGATAGGGATTGCATTGAATCTGTAGATTGCTTTGGGTAGTATAGTCTTTTTCACAATATTGATTCTTCTAATCCAAGAACATGGTATATGTCTCCATCTGTTTATATCATCTTTGATTTCTTTCATCAGTGTCTTATAGTTTTCTGAGTACAGGGCTTTTACTTCCTTAGTTAGGTTCATTCCTAGGTATTTTATTCTTTTTGTTGCATTGGTAATGGGATTCTTTCCTTAATTTCTCCTTCTGTTCTTTCATTGTTAGTGTATAGGAATGCAAGCAATTTCTGTGCATTAATTTTGTATCCTGCAACTTTACCAAATTCATTGATTAACTCCAGTGGTTTTCTGGTGGCATCTTTAGGATTCTCTATGATATGATGTCATCTGCAAACAGTGACAATTTTACTTCTTCTTTTCCTTTTTGTATTCCTTTTATTTCTTTTTCTTCTCTGATTGCCATGGCTAGGACTTCCAAAGCTATGTTGAATAGTAGTGGTGAGAGTGGACATCCTCGTCTTGTTCCTGATTTTAGAGGAAACACTTTCAGTTTTTCACCATTGAGAATGCTGTTTGCTGTGGGTTTGTCATATATGGCCTTTATTATGTTGAGGTAGTTTCCCTCTGTGCCCACACTCTGCAGAGTTTTTATCATAAATGGGTGTTGAATTTTCTCAAAATCTTTTCCTGCATCTATTGAGATGATCATATGGTTTTATTCTACAATTTGTTAATATGGTGTGTCACATTGATTTGTGTATATTGAAGAATCCTTGCATCCCTGGGATAAACCCCACTTGATCATGGTGTATGATCCTTTTAATGTGTTGTTCGGTTCTGTTTGCTAGTATTTTGTTGAGGATTTTTATATCTATATTCATCAGTGATATTGGTCTATAATTTTCTTTCCTTTTAGTATCTTTGTCTGGTTTTGGTATCAGGGTGATGGTGGTCTCATAGAATGAGTTTGGGAGTGTTCCTTCCCCTGCAATTGTTTTGAAGAATTTGAGAAGGTTGGGTGTTAGCTCTTCTCTAAATATTTGATAGAATTCACCTGTGATGCCATCTGGTTCTGGACTTTTGTTTGTTGGACGATTTTTAATCACAGTTTCAATTTCATTGCTTGTGATAGGTTTCTTCATATTCTCTATTTCTTCCTGGTTCAGTCTTGGAAGGTTATCCCTTTCTAAGAATTTGTCCATTTCTTCCAGGTTGTCCATTTTATTGGCATAGAGTTGCTTGTAGTAGTCTCTTAGGATGCTTTGTATTCCTGTGGTGTCTGTTGTAACTTCTCCTTTTTCACTTCTAATTTTTTTGATTTGAGTCCTCTCCCTCTTTTTCTTGAGTCTGGCTAAAGGCTTATCATTTTTCTTTATCTTCTCAAAGAACCAGCTTTTAGTTTTATTGATCTTTGCTTTCGTTTTCTTTGTTTCTATTTCATTTATTCCTGCTCTGATCTTTATGATTCCTTTCCTTCTACTAACTTTGGGTTTTGTTCTTCTTTCTCTAGTTCCTCTAGGTGTAAGATTAGATTGTTTATTTGAGATTTTTCTTGTTTCTTGAGGTAGGCTTGTATTGCTATAAACTTCCCTCTTAGAACTCCTTTTGCTGCATCCCATAGGTTTTGGATCATCGTGTTTTTGTTGTCATTTGTCTCTAGGTAGTTTTCGATTTCCTCTTTTATTTCTTCAGTGATCTCTTAGTTATTTAGTAACGTATTGTTTAGCCTCCATGTGTTTGTGTTTTTTACGGTTTTGTCCCTGTTATTGATTTCTAATCTCATAGCATTGTGGTCGGAACAGCTGCTTGATATGATTTCAGTTTTCTTAAATTTACTGAGGCTTTTTTGTGACCCGAGATGTGATCTATCCTGGAGAATGTTCGGTGTGCAGTTGAAAAGAACGTGTAATCTGCTGTTTTTGGATGGAATGTCCTATAAATATCAATTAACTCTATCTGATCTATTGTGTCATTTAAAGCTTGTGTTTCCTTATTAATTTTCTGTCTGGATGATCTCCACTGGTGTAAGTGAGCTGTTAAAGTCCCCCGCTATTATTGTGTTACTGTTGATTTCCTCTTTTATAGCTGTTAGCAGTTGCCTTATACATTGAGGTGCTCCTATGTTGGGTACATATATATTTATAATTGTTATATCTTCTTCTTGGATTGATCCCTTGACCATTATGTAGTGTCTTTCCTTGTCTCTTGTAACATTCTTTATTTTAAATTCTATTTAATCTGATATGAGTATTGCTACTCCAGCTTTCTTTTCATTTTCATTTGCATAGAATATATTTTTCCATCGCCTCACTTTCAGTCTGTATGTGTCCCTAGGTCTGAAATGGGTTTCTTGTAGACAGCATATATATGGGTCTTGTTTTTGTATCCATTCAGAGAGCCTGTGTCTTTTGGTTGGAACATTTAGTCCATTCATTTTTAAGGTAATTATCGATAAGTATGTTCCTATTACTATTTTCTTAATTGTTACGGGTTTGTCTTGGTGGGTCCTTTTCTTCTCTTGTGTTTCCCACTTAGAGAAGTTCCTTTAGCATTTGGTGTAGAGCTGGTTTCATGGTGCTGAATTCTCTTAGCTTTTGCTTGTCTGTAGGACTTTTGATTTCTCTGTGAAATCTGAAAGAGATCCTTGCTGGGTGGAGTACTCTTGGTGGTAGGTTCTTCCCTTTTATCACTTTAAATTTATCATGCCACTCCCTTCTGGCTTGTAGATTTTCTGCTGAGAAATCAGCTGTTATGGGAGTTCCCTTGTATGTTATTTGTCATTTTTCCCTTGTTGCTTTCAATAATTTTTCTTTGTCTTTAATTTCTGTCAGTTTGGTTACTATGTGTCTTGGCATTTTTCTCCTTTGGTTTATCCTGCCTGGGACTCTCTGCACTTCCTGGACCTGGGTGGCTATTTCTTTTCCCATGCTAGGGAAGTTTTTGACTATAATCTCTTCAAATATATTATTGGGTCCTTTCTCTCTCTCTTCCCCTTCTGGGACCCCTATAATGTGAATGTTGTTGCGTTTAATGTTGTCCCAGAGGACTCTTAGGGTGTCTTCATTTATTTTCATTCTTTTTCTTTATTCTGTTCCATGGCAGTGATTTCCACCTTTCTGTCTTCCAGGTCACTTATCCGTTCTTCTGCCACAGTTATTTTGCTACTGATTCCTTCTGGTGTATTTTTCATTTCAGTTATTATATTATTCGCCTCTGTTTGTTTGTTCTTTAATTCTTCTAGGTGTTTGTTCCTTAATTCTTCTAGGTCTTTGTTAAGCATTTCTTGCATCTTCTCGATCTTTGCCTCCATTCTTTTTCCAAGGTCTTGGATCATCTTCACTATCATTATTTGGAATTCTTTTTCTGGGAGGTTCCCTATCTCCACCTCATTTTGGTTTTTTTCTGGGGTTTTATCTTGTTCCTTGAACTGGTATAAAGTCCTCTGCCTTTTCATTTTGTCTATCTTTCTGTGAATGTGGTTTTCCTTCCACAGGCTGCAGAATTGTAGTTCTTCTTGCTTCTGCTGTCTGCTCTCCAGTGGATAAGTCTATCTTAGAGGCTTGTGCAAGCTTCCTGATGGGAGGGACTGGTGGTGTGTAGAGCTGGGTGTTGCTTTGGTAGGCAGAGCTTTAATCCGCTTGTCTGCGGATTAAATAAAACTTTAATAAAAAAGTTTAATCTGCTTGTCTGCTGATGCATGGGGCTGGGTTCCCTCCCTGTTGGTTGTTTGGCCTGAGGCAACCCAGCACTGGAGGCTACCTTGCTCTTGGTCGGGCTAATGGCGGACTCTGGGAGGGCTCACACCAAGGAGTATTTCCCAGAACTTCTGCTGCCAGTGTCGTTGTTCTCACGGTGAGCCACAGCCACAGCCACCACCTGCCTCTGCAGGAGACCCTCTAAAACTAGCAGGTAGTTCTGCTCATTCTCTTATGGGGTCACTGCTCATTCCCCTGGGTCCTGATGTGCACACTACTTTGTGTGTGCCCTCCAAGAGTGGAGTATCTGAGTGGAGTTGAGACTCTGAGACTCTGCGTGGAGTCGCACAGACTCTGGGTCCTGTGAAGCTTCGAAGTTTTGTGGTTCTAGAAATCCTATAGGAGACGGTCCACAGCAGGTGAAGCTAATGCTGTCAGTAGAGGTGGTGAAGCCAAAGATCTGCAGTTCCGACTAGAGGTGCCAATGTACATACAGGACAAAATCATCTCGTGTGAATGTAGTTCAGGCATGTTTAGGATGAATGCAGCCATGTTAATGCCTACCATATTCTATCTTGAGCCTCTCCTCAGGGACCCCCTCCTCAGTTCCTGAGGCTCCTGTAAGTCATGTACAGGGGACTGGAGAGTGGGCTGTGTCCAGTCTGAGCCCTGAGTTACCCTGTGTGTATCTTAGGATACTTTGTATTTCTGTGGTGTCTGTTGTAACATCATCTCTTTCATTTCAGGTTTATTTTGGGCCCTCTCTTTTTAAAAAAACGTACTACTGTTGTCTTTTATTCTTTATAGAAGTTTAATAAGTGTTTGATCTACCTTGACTTACTCTATGTATACTTTTTGCAGCGAGATTTTTACTTTACTTTGTTTTCTTGTTACTATCAATAATTAGTGAGACTTCTTTTAAGCTATCTTCAACATTGCTTATAAAGCTGCTTTATTAGTGATCACAGAGACTTAATGGAAGTCATGTTCTGGTTGTAAATTAGAATGCAATGTGCCAGCAAAAAGCCCCTTAAGTTTATTTCTCATTACTTCTTGTTCTTTTTTTAATTTAATTTTTATTTTTTATCAGAGCAAATTTGATTAAAATGTTTTGTTTCTTCTAGGTGTGCAAGATGTGATTCTTTTAAACATATACATATATCTATTCTTCTTTGGATCATTTTCCCATGTAGGTTATGACACACTGCTGAGTAATCTTCTCTTGGTATTACATAGGTCTTTGGTGATTACATATTTCACATGTGTTTCTATATCTATCTTAACCCCAATATCCTAATGTATCCAATCCTCACACCTTTCCATTTGGTGAACCATAAGCTTATTTAATGAATCTGTGATTGCATTTCTCTGTGGAAATATCCTCATTGGTATCAATTTTTAGCTAAGACCTATAAGTGATATTATAGGATATGTGTCTTTTGCTTTCTGACTTAGTACAATTTGCCTGATTACCTCAAGAATCATACATGGTGCTGCAAATGGCATTGTTTCATTTTTTTCTCTGGCTAATATTCCATCTGTACGTGTACCAGTTCTTCTTTGACCACGCACCTCTTGATGGACTTTTTGGTTGCGTCCATGTCTTGGCTATTGTAATACTGCTGCCATGCACATTTGCTTGCCTGTGTCTTTCCAGTTTTATCTTCTTATGTTATAGGACAAGGAGTGGGCTTGCTGTATCATATGGTAGCTCAGTGTGTACATTTTAAAGGCACCACCATTCAGTTCTCATTACTGGCTCTTTCCAGGTTACGTCCCACTTAAAGTTGAGGGTATGCATTTCTCCAAAACACCTTCAATATTTATTGTTTGTAGTTTTCTTGCTGATGGTTATTCTGACAGGTTCTAGCTGAGACCTCTTTGTGGTTGAATTTGCATGTGTCCCATAATCTGTTGAAATTGAGCTTTAAAGCATGTCCTTTTTATTTATCAAACTGTGATTACAGCTTAGATCTTCAAAGTGTTTTCTTAAGTATGTGTCACATTTTGAAAATTTTTGGCCATTACCTCCCTCAAGACATTTTGAGGGCAGGTTTCATTTACAGCCCTGCAGTACTTGTTCATATGAAGTGACCATTAGCCCAGGCTTTAAAGCTGCTTTTGCAGGTAATGGCAGAGGGTGGCAGCCTTTCTACATTCCCCACGCTGGTACGTGGGAAACAGACCTACCCTCCAGTGGTGTTCTTCGGTTATAAATTAGAGTGGAATGTGCTCGGATAAACCCACAAATGCTGATGTCTCCTTACATTTGTTTGTTTTTAAAATTTAATTGATATTTTTTACTGGAGTAATATTCCATTGTATACAAGGACCACTTCTTCTTGGTGCATTCCTCTGTGGATGGACATTTTTGTTGCTTCCAAGTGTTGGCTATGGTAAATATTGCTGGCGTACAGGTTTGCCAGCCTGTGACTTTTTGATTCTCATTTTCTCAGGTGATAGGCCAAGCAGTGGTTGTGACTGATTGACTGGTAGCTCAATGTTTCCCTTTTCAAAGCACCTACACTGTGTTTTCATGAGTGGCTCTTGACATGTCCCCCCTTACAACCGAGGGTACGCATTTCTCCACAATCCTTTCAGCATTTATTTTTTGCAGGATTTTTCCTAATGGTCATTCTGACTGCTGTGAGCTGATAGGTTTTTGTAATATGGGTATGCATGTCATTAAAATTTCTAAAATTCATCATTTTTCCACGCCTTTTTCTTTTCTGTTTAAAAAAAAGAAAAAAAGTGTGAGTACAATATACCTCTTGAAAGTGTCTTCTTGGAACGTTGCCCTCTTTTGAATGTTTCGGTCAATTTTCAACCCCAGGATTGTTTTGGAGGGTAGGTGTCATTTACAAGCCTGCAAGTTTTGTGAATATTTAGTGATCTTAACCAATGGGTTTAAAGCTGCTGTTGCGGGAAACGGCTACAATGAGGTAGAATTTCTCCATTCCCAAATCTGGGTACTAGGGCAAGAGCCTTTCTGGAAGTCATGTTCCTATGTTGTAAATTAGAATGGAATGTGTCAGGAGATACCCCCATAAGTTTATGTCTCATTACTTCTTCTTGGTTTTGTTAATTTTTAAAATCAGGGTGAAGATTAGAGTATTGTTTGTCTTAAGTGTACACAATCTGGTTCATTTGTACATTATATACGTCTATTCATGTACAGATCCTCTTCCCATGTAAAATATTACAGAGTTTTCCATAGACCCCCTTAATATATGGTCTGGCTTTTTGATATATATATACAGTATGTGTTTGTATACGTATACTAACACTAATCTTCATTTATCAATTCCCCCCTCCTTTCCTTTTAGATGAGTATAGTTTGTTTTCTAAGCCTGTGAGTGTCTTTCTCTTTGGAAATATGTTCATTTGTGTCAGTTATTAGATAATGCCATAAGTGATATTATAGGATATAGGTCTTTTGCTTTCCAACCTACTTCATGTTTTGTGATTATCTCCAGACTCATCTATGGTGCCTCAAAGAGCAGTGCTTCCATGTTTTCCATGGCTAATATTCCATTGTGTACATGGACCACTTCTTCTTGGTGCATTCCTCTGTTGATGGACATTTTCATTGCTTCCAAGTGTTGCCTATGGTAAATATTGCTGGAGTGCAGGATTGCCAGCCTGTGATTTTTGATTTTCATTTTCTCAGGTGATAGACCCAGCAGTGGGTATGATTGATTGACTGGTATGGTAGCTCAATGTTTACCTTTTCAAGGCACCTCAATTGTGCTTTCATTAGTGGCTCTTACCACGTCCCCCTTAGAATCGAGGGTACGCATTTCTCCACAATCACGTCAGCATTTATTGTTTGCAGCATTTTTGTTGATGGCCATCCTGACTGGTGTGAGCTGATAGGTTTTTGTAATTTGGGTTTACATGTCTGTAAAAATTCCTAAATTTCATCATTTTTCCACGCCTTTTTCTTTTCTGTTAAAAGAAAAAAAGTGTGAGTACAATATACCTCTTCAAACTGTCTTTTTGGAATGTTGCACTCTAGAAATTTTTGGTCGATTTTCGACCTCAGTATTTTTCGGAGGGCTGGTGTCATTTACAGAACCACAATTGGTGAATATTTAGTGACCTTTTGCAGTGGGTTTAACGCTGCAGTTGTGGGAAACGGCCACAAGGATGCAGCATTTATCCATTCCCAAATCTGGGTAATAGGGCAGCAGAGCCTTTCTGGAAGTCGTTGTCTTAGGTTGTAAATTAGAATGGAATGTGCCAGGAGAAACCCCCATAAGATTATGTTTCATTACTTCTTCTTGGTTTTGTTAAATTTTTTTTATCGGGGTAAAGCTCAGAATATTGTTTGTCCTAGGTGTACAAAATCTGGTTCATTTGTACATTATATATGAATATTCATGTACAGATCTTCTTCCCATGTAAAATATTACAGAGTGTTCCGTAAACCTCCCTTGCTATATGGTGGGTCTTTTGGATATATGTATATAATATGTATTTGTATACATATGGTAATGCTAATCTTCATTTACCCATTCCCCCACCTTTCCTTTTAGATAAGCATAGTTTTTTTCTAAGTCAGTGAGTGCCTTTCTCTGTGGAAATATGTTCATTTGTGTCAGTTATTACATAACGCCTAAAAGTGTTATCATAAGATATAGGACTTTTGCTTTCCGACTTACCTCATGTTCTGTGATTATCTCCAAGATCATCTATGGTGCCTAAAAGAGCAGTGTTTCATTGTTTTCCATGGCTAGTATTCATTGTGTACATGGACCACTTCTTTATCCCTTCATCGGTTGATGGACATTTTAGTTGCTTCACTGTCTTGTCTATTGTGAATAAGGCTGCATTGCAGCTTTTGCAGCCCGGTTCTTCTCGATTCTGGTCTTCTCAGTTGAGAGGCCCATTGGTGTGACTGCTGGATTGAATGGTACCTCAATTTTTCCTTTTAAACGTAGCTCCTTTCTGATCTCTTTATTGGCAGTTATCCACTTTATATCTCACCAGCAGCTAGAGGGTACACAGTTCTCTAAAACGCCTTCAGCATTTATAGTTTTTAGACTTTTTGCTGATGGTCATTTGACTGGTGTGAGCTGAAACCTTTCTGGAGGTTGGATTTGTATGTGGCTACTAATTCCTTATACTGAGCTTTAGGCATGTCCTGTTTTTTCTTTTCCTTTTATTTCTTAAAGAGTGAGTACAACTTCCCTCTTCATATTGACTTCTTGAAAACTTTGTCATGTGTTGAATTTTCTTGCCTATTCCCTACCCCAGGGCATTTTTGGAGGGCAGCTGTCATTTACAGCCCTGCAGGCCTTGTGACTATTAAGCAAAATTTAGCACTGGATTTAAAGCTGCTGTTGTGGGAAACAGCCACAAGGTGGCAGCATTATTATGTTCTCAACTCTTGTTACTAGGGCAACAGAGTCTTCCTGTAGGTAGTGTTGCGAGGTTGTAAATTAGAGTGGAATGTGCTGGGGCAAGCCCTCAGAAGGTTATGTCTCCTTACTTGTGTTTGTTTTTTAAATTTAATTTATATTTCTTATCGGAGTACATTTGATTAGAGTGTTGTGATTGTCTGGCTGTACAGAATCTGCTCAATGATTCATACATATGTCTGTTCATCTTCGGATCCTGTTACCATGTATGTTATTACAGAATGTTGAGTAGACCTCCCTTGGTATTTGGTAGGTGTTTTCTCATTATATATTTTATATGTATTGGTGATTATATAAATCATATAGTTTATATGTTATATGTTCATAGACATTTAACATACATTAGTATATGTATGTTAGCCCCATAATCCTACTTTATCCATCCTCCCGCCTTTCATTTTGGTTAACCATTAGTTTGTTTTATAAGTCTGTGAGTGTCTTTTTCTTTGGAAATATGTTCATTGGTAGCAGTCTTAGGATAACATGTATAAATGATACCATAGGATATTTGTCATTCCCTTTTGACTTACTTAACCCAATATGATTACTTCTAGGCTCATCTGCACTCCTGAAAACGGCACTGTTCATTTTATTCCCGAGGCTACTATTCTATTTGGTACGTATACCACTTCTTCTTTGTCCATTTATCTGTTGATGGACATTTTGTTTGCTTGCCTGTCTTGGCTACTGTAAATATGGCTGCAGTGCATGTTTTCCTGTCTGTGCCTTTAGGATTCTGGTCTTCTTAGGGTGTAGGCCCATTAGGGGATTGGCCGCAACAGAATGTAGCTCAGTTTTTACCTTTTAAATCAGCTCCATTCTGTTCTCATGATTAGCTGATACCAGTTTACATCCAACCAACAGCATAGTGGGTATGCCTTTCTCCACTAACCCGTCAGCATTCATTGTTTGTAGACTTTTTACGGATGGCATTTTGAATACTGGGTGGCGAAATCTTTTTGTAGTTTGGATTTGCATCCAAACAATAATTCCTGATATTGAGCTTTTATCCATGTTCTTCTTTTTTTTAAATAACAGAGTGAGTAACACTTACCTCTTCAAACTGTTTTCTTGAAAAGTTTTCCGTGTTGTGAACATTTTTGGCCATTCCCAACCCCAGGACATTTTTTAGGGCATGAGTCATTTACAGCCCTGCAGTCCTTGTGAATATTAGTGACCATTAGCAGTAGATTGAACGCTGCTGTTTGAGGAAACGGCCTTAGGGTGGCAGCATTTCTACGTTGCCAACTCTGCTTGCTAGGGAAAGAGAACCTTGCTGCAAGTTGTGCTTTTTGGATGCAGATTAGAGTGGAATGTGCCAGGACAAACCTCCGTAAGGTTTAGCCTCCTTCATTCTAGTTTGTGTCTTTAAGTTGTAGTTTTTATCAGAGGAAATTTGATTGAAAAATGTCTTTTGTTCTGGGTGAACAGAATCTTGTTCATTTACACATATACATATATCTATTGGTCTTTGGGTCCTTTTCCATGTAGGTTATTACAGAGTGTTGAGTAGACCACTCTTGGTATTCCATAGGTCTTTGGGGTTGATATATTTTATATGTACTAGTATATGTTTGTTAGCCCCAATATCCTAATTTCTCCATTCCTCACACCTTTTCTTTGGCTTAACCATAAGTGTGTCTTCTCAATGTGAGATTGTCTTTCTCTGTGGAAATATGTTCATTTTTATGAATTTTCAGATGACATAAGTGATATCCTAGGACATTTGTCTCTCGCATTCTGACTTACTTCACGTAGTGTGATTATCTCTAGGCTCATCTGTGGTGCTGCCTATGCCATTCTTTTATTTTTTTCGTGACTAATATTCCAATGTGTCCATATACCACTTCTTCTTTGTCCATTCATTTGTTTATGGACCTTTTCTTTTGCTTCCATGTCTTGGCTACTTCAGTATTGTTGCAGTGCACATTTGCCTGCCTCTGCCTTTCCGATTCTGATGGTCTTAGGATATAGGCCCAAAAGGTGCCCTGCTGCATCATATGGTAGCTCAATTTTTACTTTTTAAAGCAGCTCTGTTCAGTTTTTGTTAGTGCTGATACCACTTTACATCCCACCAGCAACTAGAAGTTACACAGTTCTCTAAAACCCCTTCAGCATTTATAGTTTGTAGACTTTTTGCTGATGGTCATTTGACTGGTGTGGGCTGAAACCTTTCTGGAAGTTGGATTTGCATGTGGCTACTAATTCCTTATACTGAGCTTTAGGCACGTCCTGTTTTTTCTTTTCCTTTTATTTCTTAAATAGTGAGTACAACTTCCGTCTTCATATTGACTTCTTGAAAAATTTGTCATGTGTTGAATTTTCTTGCCTATTCCCTACGCCAGGGCATTTTTTGAGGGCAGGTGTCATTAACAGCTCTACAGGCCTTGTGAATATTAAGCAACCATTAGCACTGGTATTAAACCTGCTCTTGTGGGAAACAGCCACAAGGCGGCAGCATTATTACGTTCTCAACTCTTGTTAGTAGGACAACAGAGTCTTCCTGGAGGTAGTGTTGTGAGGTTGTATATTAGAGTGGAATGTGCTGGGATAAGCCCTCAGAAGATTATGTCTCCCCACTTATGTTTGTTTTCTTAATTTAATTTATATTTCTTATCGGAGTAAATTTGATTAGAGTGTTGTGATTGTCTGGCTGTACAGAATCTGCTCAATGATACATACATATAACTGTTCATCTTCGGATCCTGTTACCATGTATGTTATTACAGAGTGTTGTGTAGACCTCTCTTGGTATTTGGTAGGTGTTTTGGCATTATATATTTTATATGTATTGGTGATTATATAAATCATATAATTTATATGTTATATGTTTATAGACATATAACATACATTAGTATATGTATGTTAGCCCCATAATTCTACTTTATCCATCCTCCCGCATTTCATTTTGGTTAACCATTAGTTTGTTTTATAAGTCTGTGAGTGTCTTTTTCTGTGGAAATATGTTCATTGGTAGCAATCTTAGGATAACATGTATAAATGATACCATAGGATATTTGTCATTCCCTTTTGACTTACTTAATCCAATATGATTACTTCTAGGATCATCTGCACTCCTGAAAATGGCACTGTTCATTTTTTTCCCGAGGCTACTATTCCATTCGGTACGTATACCACTTAAACTTTGTCCTTTTATCTATTGATGGACATTTTGTTTGCTTGCCTGTCTTGGCTATTGTAAATATGGCTGCAGTGCATGTTTTGCTGTCTGTGCCTTAAGGATTCTGGTCTTCTTAGGGTGTAGGCCCATTAGGGGATTGGCCGCAACAGAATGTAGCTCAGTTTTTACCTTTTAAATGCAGCTCCATTCTGTTCTCATGATTAGCTGTTACCAGTTTACATCCAACCAACAGCATAGTGGGTATGCCTTTCTCCACTAACCCGTCAACATTCATTGTTTGTAGACTTTTTACGGATGGCATTTTGAATATTGGGTTGCGAAATCTTTTTGTAGTTTGGATTTGCATCCAAGCAATAATTCCTGGTATTGAGCTTTTATCCATGTTCTTCTTTTTTTTTAATAACAGAGTGAGTAACACTTACCTCTTCAAACTGTTTTCTTGAAAAGTTTTCCGTGTTGTGAACATTTTTGGCCATTCCCAACCCCCGGACATTTTTTGAGGGCATGAGTCATTTACAGCCCTGCAGTCCTTGTGAATATTAGTGACCTTTAGCAGTAGATTGAAAGTTGCTATTTGAGGAAACGGCCTTAGGGTGGCAGCATTTCTACGTTGCCATCTCTGCTTGCTAGGGAAGCAGAACCTTGCTGCAAGTTGTGCTTTTTGGTTGCAGATTAGAGTGGAATGTGCCAGGATAAACCCCCGTAAGATTTCGCCTCCTTAATTCTTGTTTGTGTCTTTAAGTTGTAGTTTTTATCAGAGGACATTTGATTGAAAAATGTCTTTTGTTCTGGGTGAACAGAATCTTGTTCATTTACCCATACACATACATCTATTGATCTTTGGGTCCTTTTCCATGTAGGTTATTACAGAGTGTTGAATAGACCACTCTTGGGATTCCATAGGTCTTTGGGGATGATGTATTTTATATGTATTAGTATATGTTTGTTAGCCCCAATATCCTAATTTCTCCTTTCCTCACACCTTTTCTTTGGCTTAACCATAAGTTTGTCTTCTTAATGTGAGATTGTCTCTCTCTGTGGAAATATGTTCATTTTTATGAATTTTCAGATGACATAAGTGATATCCTCGGACATCTGTCTCTCGCATTCTGCCTTACTTCACGTTGTGTGATTATCTCTAGGCTCATCTGTGGTGCTGCCTATGCCATTCTTTTATTTTTTTCGTGATGAATATTCCAATGTGTCCATATACCACTTCTTCTTTGTCCATTCATTTGTTTATGGACCTTTTTTTGCTTCCATGTCTTGGCTACTTCAATATTGCTGCAGTGCACATTTGCCTGCCTCTACCTTTACGATTCTGGTGGTCTTAGGATATAGGCCCAAAAGCTACCCTGCCGCATCATATGGTAGCTCAATTTTTACCTTTTAAAGCAGCTCCGTTCAGTTTTCATTAGTGCTGATACCACTTTACATCCCAACAGCAGCTAGAAGGTACACAGTTCTCTAAAACCCCTTCAGCATTTATAGTTTGTAGCCGTTTTGCTGATGGTCATTTGACTGGTGTGAGCTGAAACCTTTCTGGAGGTTTGATTTGCATGTGGCTACTATTTCCTTATACTGAGCTTTAGGCTTGTCTTGTTTTTTCCTTTCCTTTTATTTCTTAAAGGGTGAGTACAACTTCCATCTTCATATTGACTTCTTGAAAAATTTGTCATGTGTTGAATTTTCTTGCCTATTCCCTTCCCCAGGGCATTTTTTGAGGGCAGGTGTTATTTACAACCCTGCAGGCCTTGTGACTATTAAGCAACCATTAGCACTTTGTTTAAAGCTGCTGTTGTGGGAAATAGCCACAAAGCGGCAGCATTATTACGTTCTCAAATCTTGTTACTAGGGCAACAGAGTCTTCATGGAGGTAGTGTTGCGAGGTTGTAAATTAGAGTGGAATGTGCTGGGGCAAGCCCTCAGAAGGTTGTGTCTCCTTACTTATGTTTGGTTTTTAAATTTAATTTATATTTCTTACCGGAGTACATTTGATTAGAGTGTTGTGATTGTCTGGCTGTACAGAACCTGCTCAATGATTCATACATATATCTGTTCATCTTCGGATCCTGTTACATGTATGTTATTACAGAACGTTGAGGAGACCTCGCTTGGTGTTTGATAGGTGTTTTGTCATTATATATTTTATATGTATTGGTGATTATATATTTCAAATAGTTTATATGTTATATCTTTATAGACATTTAACATATATTAGTATATGTATGTTAGCCCCAGAATCCTAATTTATCCATCCTCCCACCTTTCATTTTGGTTAACCATTATTTTGTTTTATAAGTCTGTGAGTGTCTTTTCCTGTGGAAATATGTTCTTTGGTAGCAATCTTACTATAACATGTGTCAATGATACCATAGGATATTTGTCATTCCCTTTTGACTTACTTAACCCATATGATTACTTCTAGGCTCATCTGCACTCCTGACAATGGCACTGTTCATTTTTCTCCCGAGGCTACTATTCCATTCGGTACGTATACTGCTTCTTCTTTTTCCATTTATCTTTTGATGGACATTTTGTTTGCCTGCCGGTCTTGGCTATTGTAATTATGGCTGCAGTGTATGTTTTCCTGTCTGTGCCTTTCGGATTCTGGTCTTTTTAGGGTATAGGCCCATTAGGGGATCGGCCGCAACATATGGTAGCTCAGTTTTTACCTTTTAAATGCAGCTCCATTCTGTTCTCATGATTAGCTGTTACCAGTTTACATCCAACCAACAGCATAGTGGGTATGCCTTTCTCCACTAACCCGTCAACATTCATTGTTTGTAGACTTTTTACGGATGGCGTTTTGAATACAGGGTGGCGACATCTTTTGGTAGTTTGGTTTTGCATCCAAACAATAATTCCTGATATTGAGCTTTTATCCATGTTCTTCTTTTTTTTAAATAACAGACTGATTAACACTTACCTCTTCAAACTGTTTTCTTGAAAAGTTTTCCGTGTTGTGAACTTTTTTGGCCATTCCCAAGCCCAGGACATATTTTGAGGGCATGAGTCATTTACAGCCCTGCAGTCCTTGTGAATATTAGTGACCATTAGCAGTAGATTGAAAGCTGCTGTTTGAGGAAACGGCCTTAGGGTGGCAGCATTTCTACGTTGCCAACTCTGCTTGCTAGAGAAAGAGAACCTTGCTGCAAGTTGTACTTTTGGGTTGCAGATTAGAGTGTAACGTGCCAGGACAAACCCCCGTAAAGTTTTTTTTTAATAGTTTTTAATACTTTATTTATTTATTTAATTTATTTATTTATGACTGTGTTGGGTCTCTTAGTTTTTGTGTGAGGGCTTTCTCCAGTTGCGGCAAGTGGGGGCCACTCTTCATTGCGGTGCGGGGGCCGCTCTACATCGCGGTGCGCGGGCCTTTCACTATCGCGGCCCCTCCCATTGCGGGGCACAGGCTCCAGACGCGCAGGCTCAGTAGTTGTGGCTCACGGGCCCAGTTGCTCCGTGGCATGTGGGATCTTCCCAGACCAGGGCTCGAACCCCTGTCCCCTGCATTGGCAGGCAGATTCCCAGCCACTGCGCCAGCAGGGAAGACCCCCCCCGTAAAGTTTAGCCTCCTTAATTCTTGTTTGTGTCTTTAAGTTTTAGTTTTTATAAGAGGAAATTTGATTGAAAAATGTCTTTTGTTCTGGGTGAACAGAATCTTGTTCATTTACACATATACATGTATCTATTGATCTTTGGGTCCGTTTCCATGTAGGTTATTACAGAGTGTTGAGTAGACCACTCTTGGTATTCCATAGGTCTTTGGGGATGATATACTTATATGTATTAGTATATGTTTGTTAGCCCCAATATCCTAATTTCTCCATTCCTCACACCTTTTCTTTGGCGTAACCATAAGTGTGTCTTCTCAATGTGAGATTGTCTTTCTCTGTGGAAATATGTTCATTTTTATGAATTTTCAGATGACATAAGTGATATCCTCGGACATTTGTCTCTCGCATTCTGACTTACTTCACGTTGTGTGATTATCTCTAGGCTCATCTGTGGTGCTGCCTATGTCATTCTTTTTTTTTTTTTCGTGACTAATATTCCAATGTGTCCATATACCACTTCTTCTTTGTGCATTCATTTGTTTATGGACCTTTTTTTTGCCTCCATGTCTTGGCTACTTCAATATTGCTGCAGTGCACATTTGCCTGCCTCTGTCTTTCCGATTCTGGTGGTCTTAGGATATAGGTCCAAAAGGTGCCTTGCCACATCATATGGTAGCTCAATTTTTACCTTGTAAAGCAGCTCCATTCAGTTTTCGCTTAGTGCTGATACCACTGTACATCCCACCAGCAACTAGAAGGTACACAGTTCTCTAAAACCCCTTCAGCATTTATAGTTTGTAGACTTTTTGCTGATGGTCATTTGACTGGTGTGAGCTGATACCTTTCTGGAGGTTGGATTTGCATGTGGCTACTAATTCCTTATACTGAGCTTTAGGCATGTCCTGTTTTTTCTTTTCCTTTTATTTCTTAAAGAGTGAGTACAACTTCCCTCTTCATATTGACTTCTTGAAAAATTTGTCATGTGTTGAATTTTCTTGCCTATTCCCTACCCAAGGGCATTTTTGAGGGCAGGTGTCATTTACAACCCTGCAGGCCTTGTGACTATTAAGCAACCATTAGCACTGGGTTTAAAGCTGCTGTTGTGGGAAACAGCCACAAGGCGGCAGCATTATTACGTTCTCAACTCTCGATACTAGGGCAACAGAGTCTTCCTAGAGGTAGTGTTGTGAGGTTGTAAATTAGAGTTGAATGTGCTGGGGCAAGCCCTCAGAAGGTTATGTCTCCCTACTTATGTTTGTTTTTTTAATTTAATTTATATTTCTTATCCGAGTAAATTTGATTAGAGTGTTGTGATTGTCTGGCTGTACAGAATCTGCTCAATGATTTATACATATGTCTGTTCATCTTCGGATCCTGTTACCATGTATGTTATTACAGAATATTGAGTAGACCTCCCTTGGTATTTGGTAGGTGTTTTGTCATTATATATTTTATATGTATTGGTGATTATATAATTCATACAGTTTATATGTTGTATGTTTATAGACATTTTAACATACATTAGTGTATGTATGTTAGCCCCATAATCCTACTTTATCCATCCTCCCGCCTTTCATTTTGGTTAACCATTAGTTTGTTTTATAAGTCTGTGTGTGTCTTTTCCTGTGGAAATAGGTTCTTTGGTAGCGATCTTAAGATAACATGTGTCAATGATACCATAGGATATTTGTCATTCCCTTTTGACTTACTTAACCCAATATGATTACTTCTAGGCTCATCTGCACTCCTGAAAACGGCACTGTTCATTTTTCTCCCGAGGCTACTATTCCATTCGGTACGTATACCGCTTCTTCTTTGTCCATTTATCTATTGATGGACATTTTGTTTGCTTGCCTGTCTTGGCTATTGTAATATGGCTGCAGTGCATGTTTTCCTGTCTGTGCCTTTAGGATTCTGGTCTTCTTAGGGTGTAGGCCCATTAGGGGATCGGCCGCAACATATGGTAGCTCAGTTTTTACCTTTTAAATGCAGCTCCATTCTGTTCTCATGATTAGCTGTTACCAGTTTACATCCAACCAACAGCATAGTGGGTATGCCTTTCTCCACTAACCCGTCAGCATTCATTGTTTGTAGACTTTTTACGGATGGCATTTTGAACACTGGGTGGTGAAATCTTTTTGTAGTTTGGATTTGCATCCAAGCAATAATTCCTGATATTGAGGTTTTATCCATGTTCTTCTATATTTTTTTTTAATTAATTAATTAATTTATTTATTTTTGGCTGTGTTGGGTCTTCATTTCTGTGCAAGGGCTTTCTCTAGTTGAGGCAAGTGGGGGCCACTCTTCATCGCGGTGCGCAGGCCTCTCACCATCGCAGCCTCTCCCGTTGCGGAGCAAGGCTCCAGACGCGCAGGCTCAGCAGTTGTGGCTCACGGGCTTAGTTGCTCCGCGGCATGTGGGATCTTCCCAGACCAGGGCTCGAACCCGCGTCCCCTGCATTGACAGGCAGATTCTTAACCACTGCGCCACCAGGGAAGCCCCCTTCTTTTTTTTTAATAACAGAGTGAGTAACACTTATCTCTTTAAACTTTTTTCTTGAAAAGTTTTCCGTGTTGTGAACATTTTTGGCCATTCCCAACCCCAGGACATTTTTTGAGGGCATGAGTCATTTACAGCCCTGCAGTCCTTGTGAATATTAGTGACATTTAGCAGTAGATTGAAAGTTGCTGTTTGAGGAAACGGCCTTAGGGTGGCAGCATTTCTACATTGCCATCTCTGCTTGCTAGGGAAGCAGGACCTTGCTGCAAGTTGTGCTTTTTGGTTGCAGATTAGAGTGGAATGTGCCAGGACAAACCCCCGTAAGGGTTAGCCTCCTTAATTCTTGTTTGTGTCTTTAAGTTGTAGTTTTTTGTGTGTGTTTGTTTTTTTTTAATAAATTTATTTATTTATTATTTTATTTTTGGCTGTGTTGGGTCTTCGTTTCTGTGCGAGGGCTTTCTCTAGTTGCGGCAAGTGGGGGCCACTCTTCATCGCGGGGCGCGGGTCTCTCACCATCGCGGCCTCTCTTGTTGCAGAGCACAGGCTACAGACGCGCAGGCTCAGTAGTTGTGGCTCACGGGCCCAGTTGCTCCGCGGCATGTGGGATCTTCCCAGACCAGGGCTCGAACCCGTGTTCCCTGCATTGGCAGGCAGACTCTCAACCACTGCACCACCAGGGAAGCCCTAAGTTGTAGTTTTTATCAGAGGAAATTTGATTGAAAAATGTCTTTTGTTCTGGGTGAACAGAATCTTGTTCATTTATACATATACATATATCTATTGATCTTTGGGTCCTTTCCCATGTAAGTTATTACAGAGTGTTGAGTAGACCACTCTTGGTATTCCATAGGTCTTTGGGGATGATATATTTTATATGTATTAGTATATGTTTGTTAGCCCCAATATCCTAATTTCTCCATTCCTCACACCTCCTGTTTGGCTTAATCATAAGTTTGTCTTCTCAATGTGAGATTGTCTTTCTCTGTGGAAATATGTTCATTTTTATGAATTTTCAGATGACATAAGTGATATCCTAGGACATTTGTCTCTCGCATTCTGCCTTACTTCACGTTGTGTGATTATCTCTAGGCTCATCCATGGTGCTGCCTATGCCGTTCTTTTATTTTTTTTCGTGACGAATATTCCAATGTGTCCATATACCACTTCTTCTTTGTCCATTCATTTGTTTATGGACCTTTTTTTGCTTCCATGTTTTGGCTACTTCAATATTGCTGGAGTACACCTTTGCCTGCCTCTGTCTTTCCGATTCTGGTGGTCTTAGGGTATAGGCCCAAAAGGTGCCCTGCCGCATCATATGGTAGCTCAATTTGTACCTTTAAAATGAGCTCCGTTCACTTTTCGTTAGTGCTGATACCACTTTACCTCCCACCAGCAACTAGAAGGTACACAGTTCCCTGAAACATCCTCAGCATGTATAGTTTGTAGACTTTTTGCTAATGGTCATTTGACTGGTGTGAGGTGAAACCTTTCTGGAGGTTGGATTTGCATGTGGCTACTATTTCCTCATACTGAGCTTCAGGCCCGTCCTGTTTTTTCTTTTCCTTTTATTTCTTAAAGAGTGAGTACAACTTCCCTCTTCATATTGACTTCTTGAAAAATTTGTCATGTGTTGAATTTTCTTGCCTATTCCCTACCCAAGGGCATTTTTGAGGGCAGGTGTCATTTACAACCCTGCAGGCCTTGTGACTATTAAGCAACCATTAGCACTGGGTTTAAAGCTGCTGTTGTGGGAAACAGCCACAAGGCGGCAGCATTATTACGTTCTCAACTCTTGTTACTAGGGCAACAGAGTCTTCCTGGAGGTAGTGTTGCGAAGTTGTCAATTAGAGTGGAATGTGCTGGGGAAACCCTCAGAAGATTATGTCTCCTTACTTATGTTTCTTTTTTTAAATTTAATTTATATTTCTTGTCGGAGTAAATTTGATTAGAGTGTTGTGATTGTCTGGCTGTAGAGAATCTGCTCAATGATTCATACATATGTCTGTTCATCTTTGGATCCTGTTACCATGTATGTTATTACAGAATGTTGAGTAGACCTCCCTTGGTATTTGGTAGGTGTTTTGTCATTAGATATTTTATATGTATTGGTGATTATATAATTCATACAGTTTATATGTTATATGTTAATAGACATTTAACATACATTAGTATATGTATGTTAGCCCATTAATCCTACTTTATCCTTCCTCCTGCCTTTAATTTTGGTTAACCATTAGTTTGTTTTATAAGTCTGTGAGTGTCTTTTTCTGTGGAAATATGTTCATTGGTAGCAATCTTAAGATAACATGTATAAATGATACCATAGGATATTTGTCATTCCCTTTTGACTTACTTAACCCAATATGATTACTTCTAGGCTCATCTGCACTCCTGAAAACGGCACTGTTCATTTTTTTCCCGAGGCTACTATTCCATTCGGTACGTATACCGCTTCTTCTTTGTCCATTTATCTGTTGATGGACATTTTGTTTTCCTGCCGGTCTTGGCTATTGTAATTATGGCTGCAGTGCATGTTTTCCTGTCTGTGCCTTTCGGATTCTGGTCTTCTTAGGGTATAGGCCCATTAGGGGATCGGCCGCAACATATGGTAGCTCAGGTTTTACCTTTTAAATGCAGCTCCATTCTGTTCTCATGATTAGCTGTTACCAGTTTACATCCAACCAACAGCATAGTGGGTATGCCTTTCTCCACTAACCCGTCAGCATTCATTGTTTGTAGACTTTTTACGGATGGCATTTTGAATACAGGGTGACGAAAACTTT
Organism: Balaenoptera acutorostrata; assembly: GCF_949987535.1. Classification (NCBI taxonomy): domain Eukaryota; kingdom Metazoa; phylum Chordata; class Mammalia; order Artiodactyla; family Balaenopteridae; genus Balaenoptera; species Balaenoptera acutorostrata. The sequence continues at coordinate 138,470,532 of NC_080064.1, forward strand.
TTGTAGTTTGGATTTGCATCCAACCAATAATTCCTGATATTGAGCTTTTATCCATGTTCTTCTTTTTTTAAAATAACAGAGTGAGTAACACTTACCTCTTCAAACTGTTTTCATGAAAAGTTTTCCGTGTTGTGAACTTTTTTGGCCATTCCCAAGCCCAGGACATTTTTTGAGGGCATGAGCCATTTACAGCCCTGCAGTCCTTGTGAATATTAGTGACCATTAGCAGTAGATTGAAAGCTGCTGTTTGAGGAAACGGCCTTAGGGTGGCAGCATTTCTTCGTTGCCATCTCTGCTTGCTAGGGAAACAGAACCTTGCTGCAAGTTGTGCTTTTTGGTTGCAGATTAGAGTGGAATGTGCCAGGACAAACCCCCGTAAGGTTTAGCCTCCTTAATTCTTGTTTGTGTCTTTAAGTTGTAGTTTTTATCAGAGGAAATTTGATTGAAAAACGTTTTTTGTTCTGGGTGAACAGTATCTTGTTCATTTACACATATACATATATCTATTGATCTTTGGGTCCTTTTCCATGTAGGTTATTACAGAGTGTTGAGTAGACCACTCTTGGTATTCCATAGGTCTTTGGGGATGATATATTTTATATGTATTAGTATATGTTTGTTAGCCCCAATACCCTAATTTCTCCTTTCCTCACACCTCCTGTTTGGCTTAATCATAAGTTTGTCTTCTCAATGTGAGATTGTCTTTCTCTGTGGAAATATGTTCATTTTTATGAATTTTAAGATGACATAAGTGATATCCTAGGACATCTGTCTCTCGCATTCTGCATTACTTCACGTTGTGTGATTATCTCTAGGCTCATCTGTGGTGCTGCCTATGCCATTCTTTTATTTTTTTTCGTGACGAATATTCCAATGTGTCCATATACCACTTCTTCTTTGTGCATTCATTTGTTTATGGACCTTTTTTTGCCTCCATGTCTTGGCTACTTCAATATTGCTGCAGTGCACATTTGCCTGCCTCTGTCTTTCCGATTCTGGTGGTCTTAGGATATAGGTCCAAAAGGTGCCCTGCCGCATCATATGGTAGCTCAATTTTTACCTTTTAAATCAGCTCCGTTCAGTTTTCGTTAGTGCTGATACCAGTTTACATCCCAACAGCAGCTAGAAGGTACACAGTTCTCTAAAACCCCTTCAGCATTTTTAGTTTGTAGCCGTTTTGCTGATGGCCATTTGACTGGTGTGAGCTGAAACCTTTCTTGAGGTTGGATTTGCATGTGGCTACTATTTTCTTATACTGAGCTATAGGCATGTCCTGTTTTTTTCTTTCCTTTTATTTCTTAAAGAGTGAGTACAACTTCCGTCTTCATATTGACTTCTTGAAAAATTTGTCACGTGTTGAATTTTCTTGCCTATTCCCTTCCCCAGGTCATTTTTTGAGGGCATGTGTTATTTACAACCCTGCATGCCTTGTGACTATTAAGCAACCATTAGCACTCGGTTTAAAGCTGCTGTTGTTGGAGATAGCCACAAAGCGGCAGCATTATTACGTTCTCGAATCTTGTTAATAAGGCAACAGAGTCTTCCTGGAGTTAGTGTTGCGAGGTTATAAATTAGAGTGGAATGTGCTGGGGCAAGCCCTCAGAAGGTTGTGTCTCGGTACTTATGTTTGTTTTTTAAATTTAATTTATATTTCTTATCGGAGTAAATTTGATTAGAGTGTTGTGATTGTCTGGCTGTACAGAACCTGCTCAATGATTCATACATATGTCTGTTCATCTTCGCACCCTGTTACCATGTATGTTATTACAGAATGTTGAGGAGACCTCCCTTGGTATTTGGTAGGTGTTTTGTCATTATAAATTTTATATGTATTGGTGATTATATAATTCATATAGTTTATATGTTATATGTTAATAGACATTTAACATACATTAGTATATGTATGTTAGCCCATTAATCCTACTTTATCCATCCTCCTGCCTTTAATTTTGGTTAACCATTAGTTTGTTTTATAAGTCTGTGAGTGTCTTTTTCTGTGGAAATATGTTCATTGGTAGCAATCTTAGGATAACATGTATAAATGATACCATAGGATATTTGTCATTCCCTTTTGACTTACTTAACCCAATATGATTACTTCTAGGCTCATCTGCACTCCTGAAAACGGCACTGTTCATTTTTTTCCCGAGGCTACTATTCCATTCGGTACGTATACCGCTTCTTCTTTGTCCATTTATCTGTTGATGGACATTTTGTTTGCTTGCCTGTCTTGGCTATTGTAAATATGGCTGCAGTGCATGTTTTCCTGTCTGTGCCTTTAGGATTCTGGTCTTCTTAGGGTGTAGGCCCATTAGGGGATCGGCCGCAACATATGGTAGCTCAGTTTTTACCTTTTAAATGCAGCTCCATTCTGTTCTCATGATTAGCTGTTACCAGTTTACATCCAACCAACAGCATAGTGGGTATGCCTTTCTCCACTAACCCGTCAGCATTCATTGTTTGTAGACTTTTTACGGATGGCATTTTGAACACTGGGTGGCGAAATCTTTTTGTAATTTGGATTTGCATCCAAGCAATAATTTCTGATATTGAGCTTTTATCCATGTTCTTCTTTTTTGTTTTTTAATAACGGAGTGAGTAACACTTATCTCTTTAAACTTTTTTCTTGAAAAGTTTTCCGTGTTGTGAACATTTTTGGCCATTCCCAACCCCAGGACATTTTTTGAGGGCATGAGTCATTTACAGCCCTGCAGTCCTTGTGAATATTAGTGACATTTAGCAGTAGATTGAAAGTTGCTGTTTGAGGAAACGGCCTTAGGGTGGCAGCATTTCTACATTGCCATCTCTGCTTGCTAGGGAAGCAGGACCTTGCTGCAAGTTGTGCTTTTTGGTTGCAGATTAGAGTGGAATGTGCCAGGACAAACCCCCGTAAGGGTTAGCCTCCTTAATTCTTCTTTGTGTCTTTAAGTTGTAGTTTTTATCAGAGGAAATTTGATTGAAAAATGTCTTTTGTTCTGGGTGAACAGAATCTTGTTCATTTATACATATACATATATCTATTGATCTTTGGGTCCTTTTCCATGTAGGTTATTACAGAGTGTTGAGTAGACCACTCTTGGTATTCCATAGGTCTTTGGGGATGATATATTTCATATGTATTAGTATATGTTTGTTAGCCCCAATATCCTAATTTCTCCATTCCTCACACCTCTTGTTTGGCTTAACCATAAGTTTGTCTTCTCAATGCGAGATTGTCTCTCTCTGTGGAAATATGTTCATTTTTATGAATTTTCAGATGACATAAGTGATATCCTAGGACATTTGTCTCTCGCATTCTGCCTTACTTCACGTTGTGTGATTATCTCTAGGCTCATCTATGGTGCTGCCTATGCCATTCTTTTATTTTTTTTGTGACGAATATTCCAATGTGTCCATATACCACTTCTTCTTTGTCCATTCATTTGTTTATGGACCTTTTTTTGCTTCCATGTTTTGGCTACTTCAGTATTGCTGGAGTACACATTTGCCTGCCTCTGTCTTTCCGATTCTGGTGGTCTTAGGGTATAGGCCCAAAAGGTGCCCTGCCGCATCATATGGTAGCTCAATTTGTAGCTTTTAAAGCAGCTCCGTTCACTTTTCGTTAGTGCTGATACCACTTTACCTCCCACCAGCAACTAGAAGGTACACAGTTCCCTGAAACATCCTCAGCATGTATAGTTTGTAGACTTTTTGCTAATGGTCATTTGACTGGTGTGAGGTGAAACGTTTCTGGAGGTTGGATTTGCATGTGGCTACTATTTCCTCATACTGAGCTTCAGGCCCGTCCTGTTTTTTCTTTTCCTTTTATTTCTTAAAGAGTGAGTACAACTTCCCTCTTCATATTGACTTCTTGAAAAATTTGTCATGTGTTGAATTTTCTTGCCTATTCCCTACCCAAGGGCATTTTTGAGGGCAGGTGTCATTTACAACCCTGCAGGCCTTGTGACTATTAAGCAACCATTAGCACTGGGTTTAAAGCTGCTGTTGTGGGAAACAGCCACAAGGCGGCAGCATTATTACGTTCTCAACTCTTGTTACTAGGGCAACAGAGTCTTCCTGGAGGTAGTGTTGCGAAGTTGTCAATTAGAGTGGAATGTGCTGGGGAAACCCTCAGAAGATTATGTCTCCTTACTTAGGTTTCTTTTCTTAAATTTAATTTATATTTCTTGTCGGAGTAAATTTGATTAGAGTGTTGTGATTGTCTGGCTGTAGAGAATCTGCTCAATGATTCATACATATGTCTGTTCATCTTCGGATCCTGTTACCATGTATGTTATTACAGAATGTTGAGTAGACCTCCCTTGGTATTTGGTAGGTGTTTTGTCATTATATATTTTATATGTATTGGTGATTATATAATTCATATAGTTTATATGTTATATGTTAATAGACATTTAACATACATTAGTATATGTATGTTAGCCCATTAATCCTACTTTATCCTTCCTCCTGCCTTTAATTTTGGTTAACCATTAGTTTGTTTTATAAGTCTGTGAGTGTCTTTTTCTGTGGAAATATGTTCATTGGTAGCAATCTTAAGATAACATGTATAAATGATACCATAGGATATTTGTCATTCCCTTTTGACTTACTTAACCCAATATGATTACTTCTAGGCTCATCTGCACTCCTGAAAACGGCACTGTTCATTTTTTTCCCGAGGCTACTATTCCATTTGGTACGTATACCGCTTCTTCTTTGTCCATTTATCTGTTGATGGACATTTTGTTTTCCTGCCGGTCTTGGCTATTGTAATTATGGCTGCAGTGCATGTTTTCCTGTCTGTGCCTTTCGGATTCTGGTCTTCTTAGGGTATAGGCCCATTAGGGGATCGGCCGCAACATATGGTAGCTCAGTTTTTACCTTTTAAATGCAGCTCCATTCTGTTCTCATGATTAGCTGTTACCAGTTTACATCCAACCAACAGCATAGTGGGTATGCCTTTCTCCACTAACCCGTCAGCATTCATTGTTTGTAGACTTTTTACGGATGGCATTTTGAATACAGGGTGACAAAAACTTTTTGTATTTTGGATTTGCATCCAACCAATAATTCCTGATATTGAGCTTTTATCCATGTTCTTCTTTTTTTAAAATAACAGAGTGAGTAACACTTACCTCTTCAAACTGTTTTCTTGAAAAGTTGTCCGTGTTGTGAACTTTTTTGGCCATTCCCAAGCCCAGGACATTTTTTGAGGGCATGAGTCATTTACAGCCCTGCAGTCCTTGTGAATATTAGTGACCATTAGCAGTAGATTGAAAGCTGCTGTTTGAGGAAACGGCCTTAGGGTGGCAGCATTTCTTCGTTGCCAACTCTGCTTGCTAGGGAAACAGAACCTTGCTGCAAGTTGTGCTTTTTGGTTGCAGATTAGAGTGGAATGTGCCAGGACAAACCCCCGTAAGGTTTAGCCTCCTTAATTCTTCTTTGTGTCTTTAAGTTGTAGTTTTTATCAGAGGAAATTTGATTGAAAAACGTCTTTTGTTCTGGGTGAACAGTATCTTGTTCATTTACACATATACATATATCTATTGATCTTTGGGTCCTTTTCCATGTAGGTTATTACAGAGTGTTGAGTAGACCACTCTTGGTATTCCATAGGTCTTTGGGGATGATATATTTTATATGTATTAGTATATGTTTGTTAGCCCCAATACCCTAATTTCTCCTTTCCTCACACCTCCTGTTTGGCTTAATCATAAGTTTGTCTTCTCAATGTGAGATTGTCTCTCTCTGTGGAAATATGTTCATTTTTATGAATTTTCAGATGACATAAGTGATATCCTAGGACATTTGTCTCTCGCATTCTGCCTTACTTCACGTTGTGTGATTATCTCTAGGCTCATCTGTGGTGCTGCCTATGCCATTCTTTTATTTTTTTTCGTGACGAATATTCCAATGTGTCCATGTACCACTTCTTCTTTGTGCATTCATTTGTTTATGGACCTTTTCTTTTCCTTCCATGTCTTGGCTACTTCAATATTGCTGCAGTGCACATTTGCCTGCCTCTACCTTTATGATTCTGGTGGTCTTAGGATATAGGCCCAAAAGGTGCCCTGCCGCATCATATGGTAGCTCAATTTTTACCTTTTAAAGCAGCTCTGTTCAGTTTTCGTTAGTGCTGATACCAGTTTACATCCCACCAGCAACTAGAAGGTACACAGTCCTCTAAAACCCCTTCAGCATTTATAGTTTGTAGACTTTTTGCTGATGGTCATTTGACTGGTGTGAGCTGAAACCTTTCTGGAGGTTGGATTTGCATGTGGCTACTAATTCCTTATACTGAGCTTTAGGCATGTCCTGTTTTTTCCTTTCCTTTTATTTCTTAAAGGGTGAGTACAACTTCCCTCTTCATATTGACTTCTTGAAACATTTGTCATGTGTTGAATTTTCTTGCCTATTCCCTACCCCAGGGCATTTTTTGAGGGCAGGTGTCATTTACAGCCCTGCAGTCCTTGTGACTATTAAGCAACCATTAGTACTTGGTTTAAAGCTGCTGTTGTGGGAAACAGCTACAAGGCGGCAGCATTATTACATTCTCAACTCTTGTTACTGGGGCAACAGAGTCTTCCTGGAGGTAGCGTTGCGAAGTTGTCAATTAGAGTGGAATGTGCTGGGGAAACCCTCAGAAGATTATGTCTCCTTACTTATGTTTCTTTTTTTAAATTTAATTTATATTTCTTATCGGAGTAAATTTGATTAGAGTGTTGTGATTGTGTGGCTGTACAGAATCTGCTCAATGATTCATACATATGTCTGTTCATCTTTCGATCCTGTTACCATGTATGTTATTACAGAATGTTGAGTAGACCTCCCTTGGTATTTGGTAGGTGTTTTGTCATTATATATTTTATATGTATTGGTGATTATATAAATCATATAGTTTATAGGTTATATGTTTATAGACATTTAACATACATTAGTATATGTATGTTAGCCCCATTATCATACTTTATCCATTCTCCCGCCTTTCATTTTGGTTAACCATTTGTTTGTTTTATAATTCTGTGAGTGTCTTTTTCTGTGGAAATATGTTCATTGGTAGCAATCTTAGGATAACATGTATAAATGATACCATAGGATATTTGTCATTCCCTTTTGACTTACTTAACCCAATATGATTACTTCTAGGCTCATCTGCACTCCTGAAAACGGCACTGTTCATTTTTTTCCCGAGGCTACTATTCCATTCAATACGTATACCGCTTCTTCTTTGTCCTTTTATCTATTGATGGACATTTTGTTTGCTTGCCTGTCTTGGCTATTGTAAATATGGCTGCAGTGCATGTTTTCCTGTCTGTGCCTTTAGGATTCTGGTCTTCTTAGGGTGTAGGCCCATTAGGGGATCGGCCGCAACATATGGTAGCTCAGTTTTTACCTTTTAAATGCATCTCCATTCTGTTCTCATGATTAGCTGTTACCAGTTTACATCCAGCCAACAGCATAGTGGGTATGCCTTTCTCCACTAACCCGTCAGCATTCATTGTTTGTAGACTTTTTACGGATGGCATTTTGGATACAGCGTGGCGAAATCTTTTTGTAATTTTTATTTGCATCCAAGCAATAATTCCTGATATTGAGCTTTTATCCATGTTCTTCTTTTTTTTTAAATAACAGAGTGAGTAACACTTACCTCTTCAAACTGTTTTCTTGAAAAGTTTTCCGTGTTGTGAACTTTTTTGGCCATTCCCAACCCCAGGACATTTTTTGAGGGCATGAGTCATTTACAGCCCTGCAGTCCTTGTGAATATTAGTGACCATTAGCAGTAGATTGAAAGCTGCTGTTTGAGGAAACGGCCTTAGGGTGGCAGCATTTCTACGTTGCCATCTCTGCTTGCTAGGGAAACAGAACCTTGCTGCAAGTTGTGCTTTTTGGTTGCAGATTAGAGTGGAATGTGCCAGGACAAACCCCCGTAAGGTTTAGCCTCCTTAATTCTTCTTTGTGTCTTTAAGTTGTAGTTTTTATCAGAGGAAATTTGATTGAAAAATGTCTTTGGTTCTGGGTGATCAGAATCTTGTTTATTTACACATATACATATATCTATTGATCTTTGGGTCCTTTTCCATGTAGGTTATTACAGAGTGTTGAGTAGATCACTCTTGGTATTCCATAGGTCTTTGGGGATGATATATTTTATATGTATTAGTATATGTTTGTTAGCCCCAATATCCTAGTTTCTCCATTCCTCACACCTTTTCTTTGGCTTAACCATAAGTGTGTCTTCTCAATGTGAGATTGTCTTTCTCTGTGGAAATATGTTCATTTTTATGAATTTTCAGATGACATAAGTGATATCCTAGGACATTTGTCTCTCGCATTCTGACTTACTTCACGTTGTGTGATTATCTCTAGGCTCATCTTTGGTGCTGCCTATGCCATTCTTTTATTGTTTTTCATGACTAATATTCCAATGTGTCCATATACCACTTCTTCTTTGTCCATTCATTTGTTTATGGACCTTTTTTTTGCTTCCATGTCTTGGCTACTTCAGTATTGTTGCAGTGCATATTTGCCTGCCTCTGCCTTTCCGATTCTCTTGGTCTTAGGATATAGGCCCGAAAGGTGCCCTGCCGCATCATATGGTAGCTCAATTTTTACCTTTTAAAGCAGCTCCGTTCAGTTTTCGAAGATATATCCACAGAGAAACTGTGATTGCCTTTCTCTGTGTATATATCTTCGTTGGTATCAATTCGTAGGTAACACCTGTAACTGATATGGTAGGATATGTGTCTTTTGCTTTGTCACTTACTAAAAGTTGTGTGATTACTTCTAGACTCATCTATGGTGCTGCAAATGGCATTGTTTCATTTTATCGCTAGCTCATAATCCATCTGTACATGTAGCAGTTCTTCTTTGTCCACCCATCTGTCGGTGGACTTTTTCGTGACTTCCGTATCTTGGCTATTGTAATACTGTGCAATGCAGATTTGCCTGCCTCTTTCTTTCCAATTCTGTCTTCTTAGGTTATAGGTCCTGGAATAAGCCTCTGGATCATACGGTAGCTCAATGTTTACCTTTTAAAGGCACCTCCACTCTGCTCTCATGAGTGGCTCTTTCCAGTTTACATCTCACTTAAAGTTGAGGGTTTGCATTTCTCCACAGCACCTTCAGCATTTATTCTTTGTAGTTTTTTACTGATGGTTATTCTGACTGGTGTGAGCTGATACGTCTTTGTGGATGAATTTGCATGTGTTTCATGATCCATTAAAACTGCGCTTTAAGGCAGGTCCTTTTCATTTTTCAGGCTGTGAGTACAGCTTAGTTCTTCAAAGTGTTTTCTTAAATATGTGTCATATTTTAAATTTTTTTGGCCATTACCTCCCTCAAGACATTTTGCGGTGACCATTAGCACAGGCTTAAACCTGCGTTTGCAGGTAATGGCCAGAGGGCGGCAGTCTTTCTACGTTCCCCACGCTGGTACTAGGGAAACAGACCTTCCGGCCAGTGGTGTTCCTCGGTTATAAATTAGAGTGGAATGTGCCTGAATTAACCCACAAATGCTGATGTCTCCTTACTTATGTTTGTCTTTTAAATTTAACTTATATTTATTATTGGAGAAATATTACATTGTGTACATGGAACAGTTCTTCTTGGTGCATTCCTCTGTTGATGGGGATTTTCATTGCTTCCAAATGTTGGCTATGGTAAATATGGCTGGAGTGCAGGATTGCCAGCCTGTGACGTTTTGATTCTCATTTTCTCAGGAGATAGGCCCAGCAGTGGGTATGACTGATTGACGGGTAGCTCAATGTTTACATTTTCAAGGCACTTCCATTTTGTTTTCATTAGTGGCTCTTACCACATCCCCCTTAGAGCCAAGTGTACGCATTCCTACACAGTCCCTTCAGCATTTATTCTTTGAAACATTTTTGCTGATGGCCATTCTGACTGCTCTGAGCTGATAGGTTTCTGTAATTTGGGTTTGCATGTCTTTAAAAATTCCTAAAATACATCATTTTCCCACACCTTTTTCTTTTCTCCTTAAAGACAAAGCTGTGAGTACAATATAGCTCTTGAAATTGTTTTCTTGGAAGGTTGCCCTCTTTGGAAATTTTTTGCTTCATTTTTGATCCCAGGATTTATTTGGAAGGCAGGTGTCATTTACAGAATGGCAAGTTGGTGAATATTTAGTGACCTTTAGCAGTGGGTTTAAAGCTGCTATTGTGGGAAATGGCCACAAGGAGGCAGCATTTCTCCATTCCCAAATCTGCATACAAGGGCAGCAGAGCCTTTCTGGAAGTCGTGTTCCTAGGTTGTAAATTAGAATGGAATGTGCCAGGAGAAACCCCCATAAGTTTAGGTCTCATTACTTCTCGTTTTTGTTAATTTTTTTAATCGGGGTAAAGACTAGAATATTGTTTGTCCTAGGGGTACACAATCTGGTTCATTTGTACATTATATATGTCTACTCTACAGATCCTCTTCCCATGTAAAATATTACAGAGTGTTCTGTAGACCTCCCTTGCTATAAGGTCGGTCTTTTTGAAATATGTATATAATATGTATTTGGATATGTATAGTAACACTAATCTCATTTATCCATTCCCCCCACCTTTCCTTTTAGATGAGCATAGTTGGTTTTCTAAGTCTGTGAGTGTCTTTCTCTGTGGAAATATGTTCATTTGTGTCAGTTATTAGATAACGCCTATAAGGGATATCATAGGATATAGGTCTTTTGCTTTCCGACTTACCTCATGTTTTGTGATTATCTCCAGGCTCATCTCTGGTGCCTCAAAGACAAGTGTTTCATTGTTTTCCATGGCTAATATTCCATTGTGTACATGGACTCCTTCTTCTTTATCCATTCACCTGTTGATGGATATTTTGGTTGCTTCCCATCTTGGCTATTTTGAATAAGGCAGCAGTGCAGCATTTGCAGCCTGTGTCTTTTCGATTCTGGTCTTCTCAGGTGAGAGGCCCAGTGGTGTGCCTGCTGGATTGGATGCTACCTCACTTTTTACTTTTAAACGCAGTTCCTTTCTATACTCATTATTGGCTGTTAACCACTTTACATCTCACCAGCACCTAGAGGTTACACAGTTCTCTACAAACCCATCAGCATTTATTGTTGGTAGACTTTTTTCTGAAGGTCAGTCGACAGGTGTGAGTTGAAAGCTTTTGGTTGATTAGATTGCATGAGTCTAATAATTCCAGAGGTTGAGCTTTTACCCATTTTCCCCTAACCCTAACCCTAACCCTAAGCTACCCTTGACTGCTTCTCCCTCCAATAGATTTCCTAAGCACTAGTGTTTTAAGGAACAGGTTAAAAAGAGAATCCTAAAGTGATTTCTTTATAATGGGTGTGTTCCTTATCTTATCCTAGTGTGTAAACTCTTCTCCATGGCTTGTCCCCAAATAATATTCCTTACGTGCTAAGGGGTATCTAGAGAGTGGGATAGGTTTCATAAATACCCTAACCCTAATGCGTACCCTAAACCTAACCCCTACCCTAACCCTAACACGTACCCTAATCCTAACCCGTAACCTAAACCGAGCCCTAAACCTAACACTAACCCTAACCCTAACCGTAAACCATACCCTACGCTGTACCCGAATCCCTACCCGAACCCGTACCCTAAACCGTACCCTAACCCTAACCTTAACTCTAAGCTACCCTTCACTGCTTCTGCCTACAAAAGATTTCCTAAGCACTAGTGTTTTAAGGAACAGGTTCAAAAGAGAATCCTAATGTGATTTCTTTATAATGGGTGTGTTCCTTATCTTATCCTAGTGTCTAAACTCTTCTCCATGGGTCAACCCCAAATAATATTCCTTTACATGCTAAGTGGTATCTAGAGAGTGGGATAGGTTTAATAAATACCCTAACCCTAATGCATACCCTAACGCTAACCGATACCCTAACCCTAACACGTACCCTAATCCTAACACGTACCATAAACCGAGCCCTAAGCCTAAAACTAAACCTAACCGTAACCCTAACCCATACCCTACGCCGTACCCGAACCCGTACCCGAAACCTTACCCTAAGCCGTACACTAACCCTAACCCTAACCCTAACCCTAAGCTAACCTTGACTGCTTCTGCCTCCACTAGATTTCCTAAGCACTAGTGTCTCAAGGAACAGGTTAAAAAGATTATGCTAATGTGATTTCTTTATAATGGCTGTGTTCCTTATCTTATCCTAGTGTCTAAACTCTTCTCCATGGCTGGACCCCAAATAATATTACTTTACGTGCAAACTGGTATCTAGAGAGAGGGATAGGTTTAATAAATAACCTAACCCTAATGCGTACCCTAACCCTAACCCCTATCGTAACCCTCACACGCACCCTATTCCTAAAGCATATCCTAAATCGAGCCCTAACCCTAAAACTCACCTTAACCCTAACGCATACCCTATGCCGTACCCGAACCCGTACATTAAGCCGTACCCTAAACTTAACCCTAACCTTAACCCTAACCCTAAGGTACCCCTGACTGCTTCTGCCTCCAATAGATTTCCTAAGCACTAGTGTATTAAGGAAAAGGTTAAAAAGAGAATCCTAATGTGATTTCTTTATAATGGGTGTTTTCCTTATCTTATCCTAGTGTCTAAACTCTTCTCCATGGCTGGACCACAATTAATATTCCTTTCCGTGCTAAGTGGTATCTAGAGAGTGGGAAACATTTAATAAATACCCTACGTCTAACGCATACCCTAACCCTAACCCCTACCCTAACCATAAAACGTATACTAATCTTAACTCGTACCCTAAACCAAGCCCTAACCCTAAATCTAACCCTAACACTAACACTAACCCATACCCTACACTGTACCCACACCCGTATCCGTACCCGTACCCTAAGCCATACCCTAACCCTAACACTAACCCTAAGCTACCCTTGACTGCTTCTGCCTCCAATAGATTTCCTAAGCACTAGTGTTTTAAGGAACCGGTTAAAAAGAGAATCCTAATGTGATTTCTTTATAATGGGTGTGTTCCTTATCTTATCCTACTGTCTAAACTCTTCTCCATGGCTGGACCCGAAATAATATTCCTTAACGTGCTAAGTGGTATCTAGAGAGTGGGATAGGTTTAATAAATACCCTAACCCTAACGCGTACCATAACCCAACCCCTACCCTATCCCTAAAACATACCCTAATCCTAACCCATAACCTAAACCGAGCCCTAACCCTAAAACTCACCCTAACCCTAACCCATACCTTACGCCATACCCCAAACCGTAACCGAACCCCTACCCTAAGCCGTACCCTAAACCTAACCCTAACCTTAACCATAAGCCTAAGGTACCCCTGACTGCTTCTGCCTCCAATAGATTTGCTAAACACTAGTGTTTTAAGGAACAGGTTAAAAAGAGAAACCTAATGTGATTTCTTTATAATGGGTGTGTTCCTTATCTTATCCTAGTGTCTAAACTCTTCTCCATGGCTGGACCCCCAAATAATATTCTTTACGTGCTAAGGGATATCTAGAGAGTGGGATAGTTTTAATAAATACCCTAACCCTAACGCATACCCTAACGCTAACCCCTACCCTAAACCTAACAGGTACCCTAATCCTAACGTGTACCCTAAACCGAGCCCTAACCCCAATCCTAACCCTAACCCTAACCCTAACCCATACCCTATGCCATACCCGAACCCGTACCATAAGCCGTACCCTAACCCTAATCCTAACCCAAGCTACCCTTGACTACTTCTGCCTCCAATAGATTTCCTAAGTACTAGTGTTTTAAGGAACAGGTTAAAAAGGGAATCCTAATGAGATTTCTTTATAATGGGTGTGTTCCTTATCTTATCCTAGTGTCTAAACCCTTCTCCATGGCTGGATCGCAAATAATACTGCTTTACGTGCTAAGTGGTATGTAGAGAGTGGGATAGGTTTAATAAGTACCCTAACTCTAACGTGTACCCTAACCCTAACCCCTACCCTTACCCTAACACGTACACTAATCCTATCCCGTACCCTACACTGAGCCCTAACCCTAAAACTAACCCTAACCCTAACACTAACCCATAAACTACGCCATACCCGAACCCGTACCCGAACCCGTACCCTATGCCGTACCCTAACCCTAACCCTAACCCTAACCCTAACCGTAAGATACCCTTGACTGCTTCTGCCTCCAATACATTTCCTAAGCGCTAGTGTTTTAAGGAACAGGTTAAAAAGAGAATCCTAATGTGATTTCTTTATAATGGGTGTGTTCCTTATCTTATCCTAGTGTCTAAACTCTTCTCCATGGCAGGACCCCAACTAATGTTCCTTTACGTGCTAAATGGTATCTAGAGTGTGGGATAGTTTTAATAAATACACTAACCCTAACGCGTACACTAACCCTAACCCCTACCCTAACCCTAACACGTGCCCTAATCCTAACCCGTACCCAAAACCGAGCACTAACCCTAAAACTAACACTAACACTAACCCATACCCTACACCGTACCCGAACCCGTACCCTAAGCCGTACGCTAACCCTAACCCTCACCCTAACCCTGACCCTATCCCGTATAATAAGCCGTACCCTAACACTAACCCTAAACTTAACCCTAACCCTAAGTTACCCCTGACTGCTTCTGCCTCCAATAGATTTCCTAAGCACTAGTGTTTTAAGGAATAGGTTAAAAAGAGACTCCTAATGTGATTTCTTTATAATGGATCAGTTCCTTATCTTATCCTAGTGTCTAAACTCTTCTCCATGGCTGGACCCCAAATAATATTCCTTTACGTGCTATGTGGTATCTAGAGAGTGGCATACGTTTAATAACTACCCTAACCCTAACGCGTACCCTAAACCTAACCCCTACCCTAACCCTAACACGTACCCTAATCCTAACCCCTACCCTAAACTGAGCCCTAACCCTAAAACAAACGCTAACACTTACCCTAACCCATAACCTACACCGTACACGAACCCGTACCCTAAGCCGTACCCTAACCCTAACCCTAACCCTAAGGTACCCTTGACTGCTTCTGCCTCCAATAGATTTCCTAAGCACTACTGTTTTAATGAACAGGTTAAAAAGAGAATCCTATGTGATTTCTTTATAATGGGTGTGTTCCTTATCTTATCCTTGTCTAAACTCTTCTCCATTGCTGGACCCCAAATAATATTCATTTCTGTGCTTAGTGGTATCTAGAGAGAGGGATAGGTTTAATAAATACCCTAACCCTAATGCATACCCTAACCTTAACCCCTACCCTATCCCTAACACGTACCCTAATCCTAACCCATATCCTAAAACGAACCCTAACCCTGAAACTCACCCTGACCCTAACCGATACCCTACACCGTAGCCGGACCCGAACCCGAATCCATACGCTAAGCCGTACTCTAAACATTACCCTAACCTTAACCCAAACCCTAAGTTACCCCTGACTGCTTCTGCCTCCAATAGATTTCCTAAGCACTAGTGTTTTAAGGAACAGGTTAAAAAGAGAATCCTAATGTGATTTCTTTATAATGGGTGTGTTCCTTATCTTAGCCTAGTGTCTAAACTCTTCTCCATGGCTGGACCGCAACTAATATTCCTTTACGTGCTTAGTGGTATCTAGAGAGAGGGATAGGTTTAATAAATACCCTAACCCTAACCCTAACACATACACTAACCCTAACACGAACCCTAATCCTAACCGGTACCCTAAACTGAGCCCTAACGCTAAAACTAACCCTAACACTAACACTAACCCATACCCGACGCCGTACCCTACACCGTACCGAAACCTGTACCCTAAGCCGTACCTTAACCCTAAACCTAACCCTAACCATAACCCTAATCCTAAAGTACACTTGACTGCTTCTGCCTCCAATAGATTTCCTAAGCACTAGTGTTTTAAGGAACAGGTTAAAAAGAGAATCCTAATGTGATTTCTTTATAATGGGTGTGTTCTTTATCTTATCCTAGTGTCTAAACACTTCTCCATGGCTGGACCTCAAATAATATTCCTTTACGGGGTAAGTGGTATCTAGAGAGTGGGATAGGTTTAATAAATACCCTGGCCCTAACACGTACCCTAACCCTAACCCCTTCCCTAACACTAACACGTACCCTAATCCTAACCCATACCGTAAACCAAGCCCTAACCCTAAAACTAACCCTAACACTAACCCTACCCCATACCCTATGGCGTACACCAAACCGTAGCCTAAGCCGTACCCTAACCCTAACCCCAACCCTAACCCTAACCCTAACCCTAAGCTACCATTCACTGCTTCTGCCTCCAATAGATTTCATAAGCACTAGTGTTTTAAAGAACAGGTTAAAAAGAGAATCCTAATGTGATATCTTTATAATGGGTGTGTTCCTTATCTTATCCTAGTGTCTGAACTCTTCTCCATGGGGGAACCCTTAATAATATTCCTTTACATGCTAAGTGGTATCTAGAGAGTGGGATAGGATTAATAAATACCCTAACCCTAACGCTTACCCTAACCCTAACTTCTACCCTAACCCTAACACGTACCCTAATCTTAACACGTACCCTAAACCGAGCCCTAACCCTAAAACTAATGCTAACCCATACCCTACGCCATACCCGAACCCGTACCCTATGCAGTACCCTAACCCTAACACTAACATTAAACCTAACCCTAAGCTACTCTTGACTGCTTCTGCCTCCAATAGATTTCCTAAGCACTAGTGTTTTAAGGAACAGGTTAAAAAGAGAATCCTAATGTGATTTCTTTATAATGGCTGTGTTCCTTATCTTATCCTAGTGTCTAAAGTCTTCTCCATGGCTGGACCTCAACTAATATTCCTTTACGTGCTAAGTGGTATCCAGAGAGTGGGATAGGTTTAATAAATACCCTAGCCCTAACTCGTACCCTAAACCTAACCCCTACCCTTACCCTAACGCATACCATAATCCTAACCCATACCCTAAACTGAGCCCTAACCCTAAAACTAACCGTAAGCCTAACCCTAACCATAACCCTAACCCTAACCGTAACCCTAACCGAGCCCTAACCCTAAAACTCACCCTAACCCTAA
This sequence comes from Balaenoptera acutorostrata, assembly GCF_949987535.1. NCBI lineage: Eukaryota > Metazoa > Chordata > Mammalia > Artiodactyla > Balaenopteridae > Balaenoptera > Balaenoptera acutorostrata. The sequence goes on from NC_080064.1 coordinate 138,487,486, forward strand.
ACCATACCCAACGCCGTACCCGAACCCGTACCCGAACCCGTACCCTAATCCGTACACTAAAATTAAAACAAACCCTAAGGTACCCCTGAAAGCTTCTGCCTGCAATAGATTTCCTAAGCATTAGAGTTTTAAGGAACAGATTAAAAAGAGAATCCTAATGTGATTTCTTTATAATGGGTGTGTTCCTTATCTTATCCTAGTGTCTAAACTCTTCTCCATGGCTGGACCGCAACTAATATTCCTTTACGTGCTAAGTGGTATGTAGACACTGGGATAGGTTTAATAAATACACTAAACCTAATGCGTATCCTAACCCTAACCCCTACACTTAACCTAACATGTACCCTAATACTAACCCACACCCTAAACCGAGCCCTAACCCTAAAACTAACCCTAACCCTAACCCATAAACTACGCCATACCCGAACCCGTACCCGAAACCGTACCCTATGCCGCACCCTAACCCTAACCCTGACACAAACCCTAACCCTCAACTACCCTTGACTGCTTCTGCCTCCAATAGATTTCCTAAGCACTAGTGTTTTAAGGAACAGATTAAAAAGAGAATCATAATGTGATTTCTTTATAATGGGTGTGTTCCTTATCTTATCCTAGAGTCTAAACTCTTCTCCATGGGGGAACCCCAAATAATATTCTTTTACATGCTAAGTGGTATCTAGACAGTGGGATAGGTTTCATAACTACCCTAACCCTAACGCATACCCTAACCCTAACCCCTACCCTAACCCTAACACGTACCCTAATACTAACACGTACCCTAAACCGAGTCCTAACCCTAAAACTAACACTAACACTAAACCTAACCCATACCGTACGCCGTACCCGAACCCGTACGCGAACCCGTACCCACAGCCGTACACTAACCCTAACCCTAACCCAAACTCTAACCCTAACCCTTAGGTACCCTTGACTGCCTCTCCCTCCAATAGATTTCCTAAGCACTAGTGTTTTAAGAAACAGGTTAAAAAGAGAATCCTAATATGATTTATTTATAATGGGTATGTTCCTTATCTTATCCTAGTGTATGAACTATTCTCCATGGCTGGACCCCAAATAATATTCCTTTACGTGCTAAATGGTATCTAGAGAGTTGGATAGGTTTAATAAATACCCTAACCCTAACGCGTACCCTAACCCTAACCCCTACCCTAAACCTAAGACGTACCCTAATCCTAACACATACCCTAAACCGAACCCTAACCCTAAAACTCACCCTGACCCTAACCCATACCCTATGCCGTACCCGAACCCGATCCGAAACCCACACCGTAAGCCGTACCCTAACCCTAACCCTAAACCTAACCCGTACCCTAACCCTAACCTTAAACCTAAACTTAACCCTAACCCTAACCCTCACCTTAACCCTTACCCAAAGCCATATAATAAGCCATACCCTAACACTAACCCTAATCTTAACCCTAACCCTAAGTTACCACTGACTGCTTCTGCCTCTAATAGATTTCCTAAGCACTAGTGTTTTAAGGAATAGGTTAAAAAGAGACTCCTAATGTGATTTCTTTATAATGGATGTGTTCCTTATTTATCCTAGTGTCTAAACTCTTCTCCATGGATGGACCCCAAGTAATATTCCTTTACGTGCTAAGTGGTATCTAGAGAGTGGGATAAGTTTAATAAATAGCCTAACCCTAACGCGTACCCTAATCCTAACCCGTACCCTAAACCTAGGCCTAACCCTAACACTAACCATAACCCTAACCCTAAACCACACCCTACTCCGTACCCGAACCCCTACCCGAACCCGTACCCTAAGCCGTACCCTAACCCTAACCCTAACCCTAAGCTACCCTTGACTGCTTCTCCCTCCAATACATTTCCTAAGCACTACTGTTTTAAGGGACAGGTTAAAAAGAGAATCCTAATGTGATTTCTTTATAATGAGTGTGTTCCTTATGTTATCCTAGTGTCTAAACTCTTCTCCATGTCTGGACCCCCAAAATAATATTCCTTTACGTGCTAAGTGGTATCTAGAGAGTGGGATAGGTTTAATGAATAACCTAACCCTAACGCGTACCCTAACCCTAACCCCTACCCTAACCCTAACACAAAGCCTAATCCTAACCCGTGCCCTAAACCGAGCCCTAACCCTAAAACAAACCCTAACCCATACCCTACGCCGTACCAGAACCGCTACCGAAACCCGCACCCTAAGCCGTACCCTAACCCGAACCCTAACCCTAGCCCTAACGCTAAGCTACCCTTGACTGCTTCTGCCTGCAATACATTTCCTAAGCTCTAGTGTTTTAAGGAACAGGTTAAAAAGAGAATCCTAATGTGATTTCTTTATAATGGTTGTGTTCCTTATCTTTTCCTAGTGTCTAAACTCTTCTCCATGGCTGGACCCACAAATAATATTCCTTTACGTGCTAAGTGGTATCTAGAGAGCGGGATACGTTTAATAAGTAACCTAACCCTAACGCGTACCCTAACCCTAACCCCTACGCTAACCCTAACACGTACACTATCCCTAACGCATACCCTCAACCGAGCCTTAACCCTAACACTAACCCTAACCCTAACCCTAACCCATACCCTGCGCCGTACCTGAAACCCTACCCGAACCCCTACCCTAACCCTAACCCTAACCCTAACCCTAAGCTACCCTTGACTGCTTCTGCTTCCAATAGATTTCCTAAGCACTAGTGTTTTAAGGAACAGGTTAAAAAGAGAATCCTAATGTGATTTCTTTATAATGGGTGTGTTCTTTATCTTATCCTAGTGTCTAAACTCTTCTGCATGCCTGGACCACCAAATTATATTCCTTTACGTGCTAAGGGGTATATAAAGAGTGGGATAGTTTTAATAACTAACTTAACCTTAATGCGTATCCTAACCCTAACCCCTACCCTAACCCTAACACGTACCCTAAACCTAACCCGTACCCTAAACCGAGCCCTAACCCTAAAACTAACCCTAACACTAACGCTAACCCGTACCCTACGCCGTCATCGAACTCCTACCCAAATCCGTACCCTAAGCCGTACCCAAACCCTAACCCTAACCCTAAACCAAACCCTAAGCTACCCTTGACTTCTTCTGCCTCCAGTAGATTTCCTATGCACTAGTGTTTTAAAGAACAGATTAAAAAGAAAATCCTAATGTGATTTCTTTATAATGGGTGTGTTCCTTATCTTATCCTAGTGTCTAAATTCTTCGCCATGGCTTGTCCCCAAATAATATTCCTTATGTGCTAAGGGGTATCTAGAGACTGGGATAGGTTTAATAACTACCCTAACCCTAACACGTACCCTAACCCTAACCCCTACCCTTACCCTAACACGTACCCTAATCCTAACCCGTACCCTAAAGCAAGCCCTAACCCTAACACTAACCATAACCCTAACACTAACCCATACCCTACGCCGTACCCGAACATCTACCCGAACCCGTACCCTAAGCCGTACCCTAACCCTAACCGTAACACTAACCCTAAGCTACCCTTGAGTGCTTCTGCCTCCAATAGATTTCCTAAGCAGTAGTGTTTTAAGGAAGAGGTTAAAAATATAATCCTTATGTGATTTCTTTATAATGGGTGTGTTCCTAATCTTATCCTAGTGTCTAAACTCTTCTCCATAGCTTGTCCCCAAATAATATTCCTTACGTGCTAAGGGGAATCTAGAGAGTGGGATAGGTTTAATAACTACCCTAACCCTAATGCATACCCTAACCCTAACCCCTACCGTAACCCTAACACGTAACCTAATCCTAACCCGTACCCTAAACCTAGGACTAACCCTAACACTAACCATAACCCTAACCCTAACCCACACCCTACACCGTACCCGAACCCCTCCCCGAACCCGTATCCTAAGCCGTACCCTAAACCTAACCCTAACCCTAACCCTAACCCTAAGCTACCCTTGACTGCTTCTGCCTCCAATAGATTTCCTAAGCACTAGTGTTTTAAGGAACAGGTTAAAAAGAGAATCCTAATGTGATTTCTTTATAATGGGTGTGTTCCTTATGTTATCCTAGTGTCTAAACTCTTCTCCATGTATGGACCCCCAAATAATATTCCTTTACGTGCTAAGTGGTATCTAGAGAGTGGGATACGTTTAATAAATAACCTAACACTAACACGTACCCTATCCCTAACCCTACCCTAAATCTAACACGTACACTAAACCTAACCCGTAGCCTCAACCGAGCCCTAACCCTAACACTAACCCTAACCGTAACACTAAGCCATACCCTGAGCCGTACCCGAAACCCTACCCGAACCAGTACCCTAACCCTAACCCTAAGCTACCCTTGACTGCTTCTGCCTCCAATAGATTTACTATGCACTAGTGTTTTAAGGAATAGGTTAAAAAGAGATTCCTAATGTGATTTCCTTGTAATGGGTGTGTTCCTTATATTATCCTAGTGTATAAACTCTTTTCCATGGCTGGACCCCCAAATAATATTCCTTTACGTGCTAAGGTGTATGTAGAGTTTGGGATAGGTTTAATAACTACCATAACCCTAACGCGTACCCTTAACCTAACCCCTACCCTAACACGTACCCTAATCCTAACCCGTAGCCTCAACCGAGCCCTAACCCTAACCCTAACCCTAACCCATACCCTACGCCATACCCGAACCCCTACCCGAACCCGTACCCTAAGCCGTACCCTAACCCTAACCCTAAACCTAAGCTACACTTGACTGCCTCTGCCTCCAATAGATTTCCTAAGCACTAGTGCTTTAAGGAACAGTTTAAAAAGAGAATCCTAATGTGATTTTTTTATAATGGGTGTGTTCCTTATCTTATCCTAGTGTCTAAACTCTTCTCCATGGCTGGACCCCCAAATAATATTCCTTTACGTGCTCAGGGTTATCTAGAGAGTGGGATAGGTTTAAAAACTAGCCTAAACCTAATGCGTACCCTAACCCTAACCCCTACCCTAACCCTAACACGTATCCTAATACTAACCGGTACCGTATACCGAGTCCTAACCCTAACACTAACCCTAACCCTAACCCTAACCCATACCCTACGCCGTCCTCGAACCCCTACCCGAACCCGTACCCTAAGCCGTACCCTAACCCTAACCGTAACCGTAACCCTAAGCTACCCTTGAGTGCTTCTGCCTCCAATAGATTTCCTAAGCACTAGTGTTTTAAGGGACAGGTTAAAAATAGAATACTTATGTGATTTCTTTATAATGGGTGTGTTCCTAATCTTATCCTAGTGTCTAAACTCTTCTCCATGGCTTGTCCCCAAATAATATTCCTTACGTGTAAGGGGTATCTAGAGAGTGGGATAGGTTTAATAACTACCCTAACCCTAACGCATACCCTAACCCTAACCCTACCCTAACCCTAACACATAACCTAATCCTAACCCGTACCCGAAACCTAGTACTAACCCTAACACTAACCATAACCCTAACCCTAATCCACATCCTACACCGTACCCGAACCCCTCCCCGAACCCGTACCCTAAGACGAACCCTAACCCTAACCCTAACCCTAAGCTACCCTTGACTGCTTGTGCCTCCAATAGATTTCCTAAACACTAGTGTTTTAAGGAATAGGTTAAAAAGAGATTCCTAATGTGATTTCTTTGTAATGGGTGTGTTCCTTATATTATCCTAGTGTCTAAACTCATCTCCATGGCTGGACCCCCAAATGATATTCATTTACGTGCTAAGGGGTACCTAGAGAGTGGGATAGGTTTAATAAATAACCTAACCCTAACACGTACCTTAACCCTAACCCCTACCCTAACCCTAACACGTACCTTAATGCTAACCCGTACCCTAAACCGAGCCCTAAACCTAACACTAACCCTAACGCTAACTTTAACCCATACCCTACGCCGTACCCGAACCGCTCCCCGAACCCGAACCATAAGCCGTACCCTAACCCTAACCCTAACCCTAAGTTACCCTTGACTGCTTCTGCCTCCAATAGATTTCCTAAGCACTAGTGTTTTAAGGAACAGGTTAAAAAGAGAATCCTAATGTGATTTCTTTATAATGGGTGTGTTCTTTATCTTATCCTAGTGTCTAAACTCTTCTCCATGCCTGGACCCCCAATTATATTCCTTACGTGCTAAGGGGAATCTAGAGAGTGGGATAGGTTTAATAACTACCCTAACCCTAATGCATACCCTAACCCTAACCCCTACCGTAACCCTAACACGTAACCTAATCCTAACCCGTACCCTAAACCTAGGACTAACCCTAACACTAACCATAACCCTAACCCTAACCCACACCCTACACCGTACCCGAACCCCTCCCCGAACCCGTATCCTAAGCCGTACCCTAAACCTAACCCTAACCCTAACCCTAACCCTAAGCTACCCTTGACTGCTTCTGCCTCCAATAGATTTCCTAAGCACTAGTGTTTTAAGGAACAGGTTAAAAGAGAATCCTAATGTGATTTCTTTATAATGGGTGTGTTCCTTATGTTATCCTAGTGTCTAAACTCTTCTCCATGTATGGACCCCCAAATAATATTCCTTTACGTGCTAAGTGGTATCTAGAGAGTGGGATACGTTTAATAAATAACCTAACACTAACACGTACCCTATCCCTAACCCTACCCTAAATCTAACACGTACACTAAACCTAACCCGTAGCCTCAACCGAGCCCTAACCCTAACACTAACCCTAACCGTAACACTAAGCCATACCCTGAGCCGTACCCGAAACCCTACCCGAACCAGTACCCTAACCCTAACCCTAAGCTACCCTTGACTGCTTCTGCCTCCAATAGATTTACTATGCACTAGTGTTTTAAGGAATAGGTTAAAAAGAGATTCCTAATGTGATTTCCTTGTAATGGGTGTGTTCCTTATATTATCCTAGTGTATAAACTCTTTTCCATGGCTGGACCCCCAAATAATATTCCTTTACGTGCTAAGGTGTATGTAGAGTTTGGGATAGGTTTAATAACTACCATAACCCTAACGCGTACCCTTAACCTAACCCCTACCCTAACACGTACCCTAATCCTAACCCGTAGCCTCAACCGAGCCCTAACCCTAACCCTAACCCATACCCTACGCCATACCCGAACCCCTACCCGAACCCGTACCCTAAGCCGTACCCTAACCTTAACCCTAAACCTAAGCTACACTTGACTGCTTCTGCCTCCAATAGATTTCCTAAGCACTAGTGCTTTAAGGAACAGTTTAAAAAGAGAATCCTAATGTGATTTTTTTATAATGGGTGTGTTCCTTATCTTATCCTAGTGTCTAAACTCTTCTCCATGGCTGGACCCCCAAATAATATTCCTTTACGTGCTCAGGGTTATCTAGAGAGTGGGATAGGTTTAAAAACTAGCCTAAACCTAATGCGTACCCTAACCCTAACCCCTACCCTAACCCTAACACGTATCCTAATACTAACCGGTACCGTATACCGAGTCCTAACCCTAACACTAACCCTAACCCTAACCCTAACCCATACCCTACGCCGTCCTCGAACCCCTACCCGAACCCGTACCCTAAGCCGTACCCTAACCCTAACCGTAACCGTAACCCTAAGCTACCCTTGAGTGCTTCTGCCTCCAATAGATTTCCTAAGCACTAGTGTTTTAAGGGACAGGTTAAAAATAGAATACTTATGTGATTTCTTTATAATGGGTGTGTTCCTAATCTTATCCTAGTGTCTAAACTCTTCTCCATGGCTTGTCCCCAAATAATATTCCTTACGTGTAAGGGGTATCTAGAGAGTGGGATAGGTTTAATAACTACCCTAACCCTAACGCATACCCTAACCCTAACCCTACCCTAACCCTAACACATAACCTAATCCTAACCCGTACCCGAAACCTAGTACTAACCCTAACACTAACCATAACCCTAACCCTAATCCACATCCTACACCGTACCCGAACCCCTCCCCGAACCCGTACCCTAAGACGAACCCTAACCCTAACCCTAACCCTAAGCTACCCTTGACTGCTTGTGCCTCCAATAGATTTCCTAAACACTAGTGTTTTAAGGAATAGGTTAAAAAGAGATTCCTAATGTGATTTCTTTGTAATGGGTGTGTTCCTTATATTATCCTAGTGTCTAAACTCAACTCCATGGCTGGACCCCCAAATGATATTCATTTACGTGCTAAGGGGTACCTAGAGAGTGGGATAGGTTTAATAAATAACCTAACCCTAACACGTACCTTAACCCTAACCCCTACCCTAACCCTAACACGTACCTTAATGCTAACCCGTACCCTAAACCGAGCCCTAAACCTAACACTAACCCTAACGCTAACTTTAACCCATACCCTACGCCGTACCCGAACCGCTCCCCGAACCCGAACCATAAGCCGTACCCTAACCCTAACCCTAACCCTAAGTTACCCTTGACTGCTTCTGCCTCCAATAGATTTCCTAAGCACTAGTGTTTTAAGGAACAGGTTAAAAAGAGAATCCTAATGTGATTTCTTTATAATGGGTGTGTTCTTTATCTTATCCTAGTGTCTAAACTCTTCTCCATGCCTGGACCCCCAAATTATATTCCTTTACGTGCTAAGGGGTATATAGAGAGTGGGATAGGTTTAATAACTAACCTAACCTTAATGCGTATCCTAACCCTAACCCCTACCCTAACCCTAACCACTACCCTAACCCTAAAACGTACCCTAATCCTAACCCGTACCCTAAACCGAGCCCTAACCCTAACACTAACCCTAACCCTAACACTAACCCATACCCTACGCCGTCCTCGAAACCCTACCCAAATCCGTAACCTAAGCCGTACCCTAACCCTAACCCTAACCCTAAACCTAACCCTAAGCTACCCTTGACTTCTTCTGCCTCCAGTAGATTTCCTATGGACTACTGTTTTAAAGAACAGATTAAAAAGAAAATCCTAATGTGATTTCTTTATAATGGGTGTGTTCCTTATCTTATGCTGTTGTCTAAACTCTTCTCCATGGCTTGTCGCCAAATAATATTCCTTATGTATTAAGGGGTATCTAGAGATTGGGATAGGTTTAATAACTACCCTAACCCTAACACGTACCCTAACCCTAACCCGTACCCTAACCTTAACAGATACCCTAATCCTAACCCGTACCCTAAACCAAGCCCTAACCCTAACACTAACCCTAACCCTAACACTAACCCATACCCTACGCCGTACCCGAACCCCTACCTGAACCCGTAACCTAAGCCGTACCCTAACCCTAACCGTAACCGTAACCCTAAGCTACACTTGAGTGCTTCTGCCTCCAATAGATTTCCTAAACACTAGTGTTGTAAGGAACAGGTTAAAAATAGAATCCTTATGTGATTTCTTTATAATGGGTGTGTTCCTTATTTTATCCTAGTGTCTAAACTCTTCTCCATGGCTTGTCCCCAAATAATATTCCTTACGTGTAAGGGGTATCTAGAGAGTGCGATAGGTTTAATAACTACCCTAACCCTAACGCATACCCTAATCCTAATGCTACCCTAACCCTAACACCTAAACTAATCCTAACCCATACCCTAAACCTAGGAGTAACCCTAACACTAACCATAACCCTAAGCCTAATCCACACCCTACACCGTACCTGAACCCCTCCCCGAACCCGTACCCTAAGCCGTACCCTAACCCTAACCCTAACCCTAACACGTATCCTAATACTAACCCCTACCCTAAACCGAGTCCTAAAACTAACACTAACCCTAACCCTAACCCATACCCTACGCCGTACCCGAACCTCCCCCCGAAACCCGTACCCTAAGCCGTACCCTAACCCTAACCCTATCCCTATCCCTAACCCTAAACTACCCTTGACTGCTTCTGCCTCCAATAGATTTCCTAAACACTAGTGTTTTAAGGAACAGGTTAAAAAGAGAATCCTAATGTGATTTCTTTATAATGGGTGTGTTCCTTATGTTATTCTAGTGTGTAAACTCTTCTTCATGGCTGGACCCCAAATAATATTCCTTTACGTGCTAAGTGGTATCTAGAGAGTGGGATAGGTTCAATAAATACCCTAACCCTAAGTCGTACCCTAAACCTAACCCCTAAACTAACCCTAACGCATACCCTAATCCTAACCCGTACCCTAAACTGACCCCTAACCCTAAAACTAACCCTAACCCTAACCCTAACCCTAACCCTAACCCTAACCGAGCCCTAACCCTAAACCTAACCCTAACCCTAAACCATACCCAGCGCCGTACCCGAACCCGTACCCGAACCCGTACCCTAATCTGTACACTAACCTTAAAACAAACCCTAAGGTACCCCTGAAAGCTTCTGCCTGCTATAGATTTCCTAAGCACTAGTGTTTTAAGGAACAGATTAAAAAGAGAATCCTAATGTGATTTCTTTATAATGGGTGTGTTCCTTATCTTATCCTAGAATCTAAAGTCTTCTCCATGGGGGAACCCCAAATAATATTCTTTTACATGCTAAGTCGTATCTAGAGAGTGGGATAGGTTTAATAAATACCCTAACCCTAATGCATACCCTAACCCTAACCCCTACCCTAATCCTAACCCGTAACCTAAACCGATTCCTAACCCTAAAACTAACCCTAACACTAAACCTAACCCATACCCTACGCCGTACCCGAACCCGTACGCGAACCCGTACCCTAAGCCGTACACTAACCCTAACCCTAACCCAAACTCTAACCCTAACCCTTAGGTACCCTTGACTGCTTCTCCCTCCAATAGATTTCCTAAGCACTAGTGTTTTTTTTTTAAAGGAATTCCTTTTATTTTTATTATTTATTTATTTAGTTAGTTTTGGCTGTGTTGGGTCTTCGTTTCTGTGCTAGGGCTTTCTCTAGTTGCGGCAAGCGGGGGCCACTCTTCATCGCGGTGCGCGGGCCTCTCACTATCGCTTCCTTTCGTTGCGGAGCACAGGCTCCAGACGCGCAGGCTCAGTAATTGTGGCTCACGGGCCTAGTTGCTCCGGGGCATGTGGGATCTTCCCAGACCAGGGCTCGAACGCGTGTCCCCTGCTTTGGCAGGCAGATTCTCAACCACTGCGCCAACAGGGAAGCCCAGCACCAGTGTTTTAAGAAACAGGTTATAAAGAGAATCCTAATATGATTTATTTATAATGGGTATGTTCCTTATCTTATCCTAGTGTCTAAACTATTCTCCATGGCTGGACCCCAAATAATATTCCTTTAGGTGCTAAGTGGTATCTAGAGAGTGGGATAGGTTTAATAAATACCCTAACCCTAAAGCGTACCCTAACCCTAACCCCTACCCTAAACCTAAGACGTACCCTAATACTAACCCATAACCTAAACCGAACCCTAACCCTAAAACTCACCCTGACACTAACCCATACCCTATGCCGTACCCGAACCCGATCCCGAACCCACACCCTAAGCCATACCCTAATCCTAACCTGTTCCCTAACCCTAACACGTAACCTAATCCTAACCCGTACCCTAAACCTAGGACTAACCCTAAGACTAACCATAACCCTAACCCTAATCCACACCATACACCGTACCCGAACTCCTCCCCGAACCCGTACCGTAAGCCATACCCTAACCCTAACCCTAACCCTAACCCTAAGCTACCCTTGACTGCTTGTGCCTCCAGTAGATTTCCTAAACACTAGTGTTTTAAGGAATAGGTTAAAAAGAGATTCCTAATGTGATTTCTTTGTGATGGGTGTGTTCCTTATATTATCCTAGTGTCTAAACGCTTCTCCATGGATGGACCCCCAAATAATATTCATTTACGTGCTAAGGGGTATGTAGAGAGTGGGATAGGTTTAATAAATAACCTAACCCTAACACGTACCCTAACCCTAACCCCTACCTTAACCCTAACACGTACACTAAACCTAACCCGTACCCTCAACCGAGCCCTAACCCTAACACTAACCCTAACCCTAACCCTAAGCCATACCCTGCGCCGTACCCGAAACCCTACCCGAACCAGTACCCTAACCCTAACCCTAACCCTAAGCTACCCTTGACTGCTTCTGCCTCCAATAGTTTTCCTCTGCACTAGTGTTTTAAGGAATAGGTTAAAAAGAGATTCCTAATGTGATTTCTTTGTAATGGGTGTGTTCCTTATATTATCCTAGTGTCTAAACTCTTCTCCATGGCTGGACCCCCAAATAATATTCCTTTATGTGCTAAGGTGTATGTAGAGTTTGGGATAGGTTTAATAACTACCCTAACCCTAATGCGTACCATAAACCTAACCCCTACCATAAACATAACACGTACTCTAATCCTAACCTATGCCATAAGCCGAGCCCTAAACCTAACACTAACCCTAACCCTAACCCTAACCCTAACCCTCCCCGAACCCGTGCCCTAAGCCTTACCCTAACCCTAACCCCAACCCTAACCCTAACCCTAACCCTAAGCTATCCTTGACTGCTTGTGCCTCCAAAAGATTTCCTAAGCACTAGTGTTTTAAGGAACAGGTTAAAAAGAGAATCCTAAGGTGATTTCTTTATAATGGGTGTGTTCCTTATCTTATCCTAGTGTCTAAACTCTTCTCCATGGCTAGACCCCCAAATAATATTCCTTTAGGTGCTAAGGGGTATCTAGAGAGTGGGATAGATTTAATAACTACCCTAACCCTAACGCGTACCCTACGGCGTACACGAACCCCTTCCCGAACCCGTACCCTAAGCCGTACCCTAACCCTAACCCTAACACCTACCCTAACCCTAACACGTACCCTAATCCTAACCCGTACCCTAAACCGAGCCCTAACCCTAACCCTCAACCCTACCCTAACCCTAACACGTACCCTAATACTAACCCGTACCCTACACCGAGCCCTAACCCTAACCATGACCCTAACCCTAACACGTACACTATGCCTTACTCGAACCCTACCCGAACCCGTAACCTAAGCCGTACCCTAACCCTAAGCTACCCTTGACTGCTTCTGCCTCCAATAGATTTCCTAAGCACTAGTGTTTTAAGGAACAGGTTAAAAAGAGAATCCTAATGTGATTTCTTTATAATGGGTGTGTTCCTTATCTTATCCTAGTGTCTAAACTCTTCTCCATGGCTGGACCCCCAAATAATATTCCTTTACGTGCTAAGGTGTATGTAGAGTTTCGGATAAGTTTAATAACTACCCTAACACTAACGCGTACCATAAACCTAACCCTTACCATAAACATAACACGTACTCTAATCCTAACCTGTGCCATAAGCCGAGCCCTAAACCTAACACTAACCCTAACCCTAACCCTAACCCTCCCCGAACCCGTGCCCTAAGCCTTACCCTAATCCTAACCCCAACCCTAACCCTAACCCTAACCCTAAGCTACCCTTGACTGCTTCTGCCTCCAATAGATTTCCTAAGCACTAGTGTTTTAAGGAACAGGTTAAAAAGAGAATCCTAATGAGATTTCTTTATAATGGGTGTGTTCCTTATCTTATCCTAGTGTCTAAACTCTTCTACATGGCTAGACCCCCAAATAATATTCCTTTAGGTGCGAAGGGGTATCTAGAGAGTGGGATAGGTTTAATAACTACCCTAACCCTAACGCGTACCCTATGGCGTACACGAACCCCTCCCCGAACCCGTACCCTAAGCCGTACCCTAACCCTAATCCTAACCCTAACCCTAACACCTACCCTAACCCTAACACGTACCCTAAGCCTTACCCTAACCCTAACCCTAACCCTAACACCTACCCTAACCCTAACACGTACCCTAATACTAACCCGTACCCTACACCGAGCCCTAACCCTAACCATGACCCTAACCCTAACCCGTACACTACGCCTTACTCGAAACCCTCCCCGAACCCGTACCCTAAGCCGTACCCTAAACCTAACCCTAACCCTAACCCTAAGCTACCCTTGACTGCTTGTGCCTCCAATGGATTTCCTAAGCACTAGTGTTTTAAGGAACAGGTTAAAAAGAGAATCCTAATGTGATTTCTTTATAATGCGTGTCTTCTTTATCTTTTCCTAGTGTCTAAACTCTTCTCCATGCCTGGACCCCCAAATTATATTCCTTTACGTGCTAAGGGGTATATAGAGAGTGGGATAGGTTTAATAACTAACCTAACCTTAATGCGTACCCTAACCCTAACCCCTACCCTAACCCTAACACATACCCTAATCCTAACCCGTACCCTAAACCGAGCCCTAAACCTAACACTGAACCTGACCCTAACCCTAACCCATACCCTACGCCGTACCCGAACCCCTCCCCGAAACCGTTCCCTAAGCCGTACCCTAACCCTAACCGCAACCCTAATCCTAACCCTAATCCTAACCTTAACCCTAAGCTACACTTGACTGCTTCTGCCACGAATAGATTTCCTAAGCACTAGTGTTTTTAGGAACAGGTTAAAAAGAGAATCCTAATGTCATTTATTTATAACGGGTGTGTTCCTTATCTTATCCTAGTGTCTAAACTCTTCTCCATGGCAGGACCCCAAAATAATATTCCTTTACGTGCTAAGGGGTATCTAAAGAGTGGGATAGGTTAAATAAATACCCTAAACTTAACGCGTACCCTAACCCTAACCACTACCGTAATCCTAACCCGTAACCTAAACCGAGACATAATCCTAACACTAACCCTAACGCTAACCCTAACCCATACCCTACGCCGTACCCGAACCCCTCCTCGAACCCGTGCCCTAAGCCGCACCCTAACCCTAACCGCAACCCTAACCCTAACCCTGACACTAAGCTATCCTTCACTGCTTCTACCTCCAATAGATTTCCTAAGCACTAGTGTTTTAAGGAACAGGTTAAAAAGAGAATCCTAATGTGATTTCTTTATAATGGGTGTGTTCCTTATCTTATCCTAGAGTCTAAAATCTTCTCCATGACTGGACCCCCAAATAATATTCCTTTACGTGCTAAGGGGTATCTAGAGAGTGGGATAGGTTTAATAACTATCCTAACCCTAACGCGTACCCTAACCCTAACTCCTACCCTAACCCAAACACGTACCCTAATCCTAACACGTACCCTAAACCAAGCCCTAACCTTAACACGAACACTAACCGTAATCCTAACCCATACCCTACGCCGTACCCGAACCCCTCCCCGAACCCGTACCCTAAGCCGTACCCTAACCTAAACCTAACCCTAACCCTAACACTAAGCTACCCTTGACTGCTTCAGCCTCCAATAGATTTCCTAAGCACTAGTGTTTTTAGGAACAGGTTAAAAAGAGAATCCTAATTTGATTTCCTTATAATGGGTGTGTTCCTTATCTTATCCTATTGTCTAAATTCTTCTCCATGGCTGGACCCCCAAATAATATTCCTTTACGTGCTAAGGGGTATCTAGAGAGTGGGATAGGTTTAATAACTAGCCTAACCCTAACGCGTATCCTAACCCTAACCCCTACCCTAACACTAACACGTACCCTAATCCTAAACCATACCCTAAACCGAGCCCTAACCCTAACACTAACCCTAACCGTAACCCTAACCCATACCCTACGCCATACCCGAAACCCTCCCCGAACCCGTGTCCTACGCCGTACCCTAACCCTAACCCCAACCCTAACCCTGACCCTAACCCTAAGCTACCCTTGACTGCTTCTGCCTTCAATAGATTTCCTACGCACTAGTGTTTTAAGGAACAGGTTAAAAAGAGAATCCTAATGTGATTTCTTTATAATGGGTGTGTTCCTTATTTTACCCTAGTGTCTAAACTCTTCTCCATGGCTGGACCCCCAAATAATATTCCTTTACGTGCTAAGGAGTATCAAGAGAGTGGGATAGGTTTAATAACTACGCTACCCCTAATGCGTACCCTAACCCTAACATCTACCCTAACCCAAACACGTACCCTAATCCTAACCCATACCCTAAACCTAGCCCTAACCCTAACCCTAACCCTAACCCTAACCCTAAACCTAACACGTACCCTAAGCCTAAAGCGTACCCTAACCCGAAAACGTAAACTAATCCTAACCTGTACCCTAAACCGAAACCTAACCCAGACACTAACCCTAACCATAACCCATACCCTATGCCGTACCCGAACCGCTCCCCGAACCCGTAACCTAAGCCGTACCCTAACCCTAACCCTAACCCTAACCCTAAGCTATCCTTGACTGCTACTGCCTCCAATAGATTTCCTAAGCACTAGTGTTTTAAGGAACAGGTTAAAAAGAGAATCCTAATGTGATTTCTTTATAATGGGTGTGTTCCTTACCTTATCCTAGTCTGTAAACTCTTCTCCATGGATGGACCACTAAATAATATACTTTTACGTGCTAAGGGGTATTTAGAGAGTGGGATAGGTTTAATAGCTACCCTAACCCTAACGCGTACCCTAACCCTAACCCCTACTCTAACCCTAACACGTACCCTAATTCTAAACCATACTCTAATCCGAGCCCTAATCTTAACACTAACCCTAACCCTAACCTTAACTTTAACCCTAACCCTAACCCTACCCCTAACCCTAACCCTAATACGTACCCTAATCCTAACCCGTACCCTAAACCGAGCCCTAATCCTAACACTAACCCTAAACCTAACCCTAACCCATACCCTACGCTGTACCCGAACACTTTCCCAAAACCGTGTCCTATGCTGTACCCTAACCCTAACCCCAACACTAACCTTAACCCTAACCCTAAGCTACCCTTGACTTCTTCATCCTCCAATAGATTTCCTAAGCACTAGTGTTTTCAGGAAAAGGTTAAAAAGAGAATCCTAATGTCATTTCTTTATAATGAGTGTGTTCCTTATCTTATCCTAGTGTCTAAACTCTTCTCCATGGCTGGACCCCCAAATAACATTCCTTTACGTGCTAAGGGGTATCTAGAGAGTGGGATAGGTTTAATAACTAACCTAACACTAACACGTACCCTAATCCTAACCTGTACCCTAAACCGAGCCCTAACCCTAACACTAACCCTAACCCTAACCCATACCCTATGCTGTAACCGAACCTCTCCCCGAAACTGTACCCTACGCCATACCCTAACCCTAACCCTAACCCTAACCCGTACCCTACGGCGTACACGAACTCCTCCCCGAAACCGTACCCTAAGCCGTACCCTAACCCTAACCCTAAGCTACCCTTGACTGCTTCTGCCTCCACCAGATTTCCTAAGCACTAGTGTTTTAAGGAACAGGTTAAAAAGAGAATCCTAATGTGATTTCTTTATAATGGGTGTGTTCCTTATCTTATCCTAGTGTCTAAAATCTTCTCCATGACTGGACCCCCAAATAATATTCCTTTACGTGCTAAGGGGTATCTAGAGAGTGGGATAGGTTTAATAACTATCCTAACCTTAACGCGTATCCTAACCCTAACGCCTACCCTAACCCAAACACGTACCCTAATCCTAACACGTACCCTAACACTAAACCTAACCCTAACCCTAAACCATACCCTACGCCATATCCGAAACGCTCTCCGAAGCCGTACTCTAAGCGGTACCCTAAACCTAACTCTAACCCTGACCCTAACCCTAACCCTAACCCATATCCTACGCCGTAGCCGAACCCCTCCCCGAACCCGTACCCTAACCCTAACCCTAACCCTAACCCTAAGCTACCCTTGACTGCTTCTGCCTCCAATAGATTTCCTAAGCACTAGTGTTTTAAGGAACAGGTTAAAAAGAGAAGTCTAATGAGATTTCTTTATAATGGGTGGGTTCCTTATCTTATCCTAGTGTCTAAACTCTTCTCCATGGCAGGACCCCCAAATAATATTCCTTTACGTGCTAAGGGGTATCTAGAGAGTTGGATAGGTTTAATAACTACCCTTACCCTAACACGTACCCTAACCACCACCCTAACCCTAACACGTACCCTAATCCTAACCCGTACCCTAAACCGAACCCTAACCCTTACACTAACCCTAACCCTAAGCATAACCCACACCCTACGCCGTATCCGAACCGCTCCCCGAACCCGTACCCTAAGCCGTACCCTAAACCTAACCCTAACCCTAAGCTACCCTTGACTGCTTCTGCCTCCATTAGATTTCCTAAGCACTAGTGTTTTAATGAACAGGTTAAAAAGAGAATCCTAATGTGATTTCTTTATAATGGGTGTGTTCCTTATCTTATCCTAGTGTCTAAACTCTTCTCCATGGATGGACCCACAAATAATATTCCTTTACGTGCTATGCGGTATCTAGAGAGTGGGATAGGTTTAATAACTACCCTAACCCTAATGCATATCCTAACCCTAAACCCTACCCTAATCCTAACACGTACCCTAATCCTAAACCGTACCCTAAACCGAGCCCTAACACTAACCCTAACCCTAACCCTAACCCTAACCCATACTCTACACCGTATCCGAACCCCTCCCCGAAACCATACCCTAGGCCGTACCCTAACCCTAACCCTAACCCTAACCCTAACCCTAACCATAACCCTAAGCTACCCTTGACTGATTCTGCCTCCAATAGATTTCCTAATCACTCGTGTTTTAAGGAACAGGTTAAAAAGAGAATCCTAATGAGATTTCTTTATAATGGGTCTGTTCCTTATCTTATCCTACTGTCTAAACTCTTCTCCATGGCTGGACCCCCGAATAATATTCCTATAGGTGGTAAGGGATATCTAGAGAGTAGAATAGGTTTAATAACTACCCTAACCCTAACGCGTACCCTATGCCTAAAGCATACCCTAACCCGAAAACGTATCCTAATCCTAACCCGTACCCTAAACCGAACCCTAACCCTGACACTAACCCTAACCCTAACCAAAACGCATACCCTACGCTGTACCCGAACTGCTCCACGAACCTGTACCCTAAGCCGTACCCTAACCCTAACCCTAACCCTAACCGTAACCCTAAGCTACCCTTGACTGCTTCTGCCTCCAATAGATTTCCTAAGCACTAGTGTTTTAAGGAACACATTAAAAAGAGAATCCTAATGAGATTTCTTTATAATGGGTGTGTTCCTTATCTTATCCTAATGTCTAAACTCTTCTCCATGGCTTGACACCCAAATAATATTCCTTTACGTGCTAAGGGGTATCTAGAGGGTTGGATAGGTTTAATAACTACTCTAACCCTACCGCGTCCCCTAACCCTAACCCCTACCCTAACCCTAACACGTACTCTAATCCTAACCCGTACCCTAAACCGAGCCCTAACCCTAACACTAACCCTAACCCTAACCCTAACCATAACCCATACCCTACGCCATACCCGAATCGCTCCCGAACCCGTACCCTAAGCCGTACCCTAACCCTAACCCTAAACCTAAAACTAACCCTAAGCTACCCTTGCCTGCTTCTGCCTCCAATAGATTTTCTAAGGACTAGTGTTTTAAGGAAGAGGTTAAAAAGAGAATCCTAATGTGATTTCTTTATAATGGGTGTGTTCCTTATCTTATCCTATTGTCTAAACTCTTCTCCATACTTGTCCCCAAATAATATTCCTTATGTGCTAAGGGGTATCTAGAGATTGGGATAGGTTTAATAACTACCCTAACCCTAACACGTACCCTAACCCTAACCCCTACCCTAACCCTAACAGGTACCCTAATCCTAACCCGTACCCTAAACCAAGCCCTAACCCTAACACTAACCCTAACCCTAACCCTAATCCACACCCTACACCGTATCTGAACCCCTCCCCAACCCGTACCCTAAGCCGTACCCTAACCCTAACCCTAACCCTTGACTGCTTCTGCCTCCAATAGTTTTCCTAAGCACTAGTGTTTTAAGGAAAAGTTTAAAAAGAGAATCCTAATGTGATTTCTTTATAATGGGTGTGTTCCTTATATTATCCTACTGTCTAAATTATTCTCCATGGCTGGACCCCCAAATAATACTCCTTTACGTGCTAAGGAGTATCTAGAGAGTGGGATAGGTTTAATAACTACCCTAACCCTAACGCGTACCCTAACCCTAACCCCTACCCCATCCCTAACACGTATCCAAATACTAACGCATACCCTAAACCGAGTCCTAACCCTAACACTAACCCTAACCCTAACCCATACCCCACGCCGTACCCGAAACTCTCCCCGAACCCGTTCCCTAAGCCGTACCCTAACCCTAACCCTATCCCTATCCCTAACCCTAAACTCCCCTTGACTGCTTCTGCCTCCAATAGATTTCCTAAACACTAGTGTTTTAAGGAACAGGTTAAAAAGAGAATCCTAATGTGATTTCTTTATAATGGGTGTGTTCCTTATCTTATCCTAGTGGGTAAACTTTTCTTCATGGCTGGACCCCAAATAATATTCCTTTACGTGCTAAGTGGAATCTAGAGAGTGGGATAGGTTTAATAAATACCCTAACCCTAACTCGTACCTTAAACCTAACCCCTACCCTAACCCTAACGCATACCCTAATCCTAACCCGTACCATAAACTGACCCCTAACCCTAAAACTAACCCTAACCCTAACCCTAACCCTAACCGAGCCCTAACCCTAAACCTCACCCTAACCCTAAACCATACCCAACGCCGTACCCGAACCCGTACCCTAATCTGTACACTAACCTTAAAACAAACCCTAAGGTACCCCTGAAAGCTTCTGCCTGCTATAGATTTCCTAAGCACTAGTGTTTTAAGGAACAGATTAAAAAGAGAATCCTAATGTGATTTCTTTATAATGGATGTGTTCCTTATCTTATCCTAGTGTCTAAACTCTTCTCCATGGCTGGACCCCCAAATAATATTCCTTTACGTGCTAAGTGGTATCTAGAGAGTGGGATAGGTTTAATAACTACCCTAACCCTAACGCGTACCCTACGGCGTACACGAACCCCTCCCCGAACCCGTACCCTAAGCCGTACCCTAACCCTAACCCTAACCCTAACCCTAACACCTACCCTAACCCTAACACGTACCCTAATCCTAACCCGTACCCTAAACCGAGCCCTAACCCTAACCCTAAACCCTACCCTAACTCTAACACGTACCCTAATCCTAACTCGTACCCTACACGGAGCCCTAACCCTAACCATGACCCTAACCCTAACCCATACCCTACGCCGTACCCGAACCCGTACGCGAACCCGTACCCTAAGCCATACACTAACCCTAACCCTAACCCAAACTCTAACCCTAACCCTTAGGTACCCTTGACTGCTTCTCCCTCCAATAGATTTCCTAAGCACTAGTGTTTTTTTTTAAAAGGAATTCCTTTTATTTTTATTATTTATTTATTTATTTAGTTTTGGCTGTGTTGGGTCTTCGTTTCTGTGCTAGGGCTTTCTCTAGTTGCGGCAAGCGGGGGCCACTCTTCATCGCGGTGCGCGGGCCTCTCACTATCGCTTCCTTTCGTTGCGGAGCACAGGCTCCAGACGCGCAGGCTCAGTAATTGTGGCTCACGGGCCTAGTTGCTCCGGGGCATGTAGGATCTTCCCAGACCAGGGCTCGAACGCGTGTCCCCTGCTTTGGCAGGCAGATTCTCAACCACTGCGCCACCAGGGAAGCCCAGCACTAGTGTTTTAAGAAACAGGTTATAAAGAGAATCCTAATATGATTTACTTATAATGGGTATGTTCCTTATATTATCCTAGTGTCTGAACTATTCTCCATGGCTGGACCCCAAATAATATTCCTTTAGGTGCTAAGTGGTATCTAGAGAGTGGGATAGGTTTAATAAATACCTTAACCCTAAAGCGTACCCTAACCCTAACCCCTACCCTAACCCTAACCCCTACCCTAACCCTAACACGTACCCTAATCCTAACCCATACCCTAAACCGAACCCTAACCCTAACCCTAACCATAACGCATACCCTACGCCATACGCGAATCGCTACTGAACCCGTACCCTAAGCCGTACCCTAACCCTAACCCTAAACCTAACACTAACCCTAAGCTACCCTTGACTGCTTCTGCCTCTAATAGATTTCCTAAGGACTAGTGTTTTAAGGAAGAGGTTAAAAAGAGAATCCTAATGTGATTTCTTTATAATGGGTGTGTTCCTTATCTTTTCCTAGTGTCTAAACTCTTGTCCATGGCTGGACCCCCAAAAAATATTCCTTTACGTGCTAAGGAGTATCTAGAGAGTGGGATAGGTTTAATAACTACCCTAACCCTAACGCGTACCCTAACCCTAACCCCTACCCTAACCCTAACACGTACCCTAATCCTAAACCGTACCCTAAACCGACCCCTAAACCTAACACTAAACCTAACCCTAACCCTAACCCATACTCTATGCCGTTCCCGAACCCCTCCCCAAAACCGTACCCTAGGCCTTACCCTAACCCTAACCCTAACCCTAAACCTAACCCTAAGCTACCCTGGACTGCTTCTGCCTCCAATAGATTTTCTAAGCACTAGTGTTTTAAGGAACAGGTTAAAAAGAGAATCCTAATGAGATTTCTTTATAATGGGTGTGGTCCTTATCTTATCCTAGTGTCTAAACTCTTGTCCATGGCTGCACCCCCAAATAACATTCCTTTACATGCTAAGGGGTATCTAGAGAGTGGGATAGGTTTAATAACTACCCTAACCCTAACGCGTACCCTAACCCTAACGCCTACCCTAACCCAAACACGTACCCTAATCCTAACCCGTACCCTAAACCGAGCCCTAACCTTAACACTAACACTAACCGTAATCCTAACCCATACCCTACGCCGTACCCGAACCCCTCCCCGAACCCGTACCCTAAGCCGTAGCCTAACCTAAACCTAACCCTAACCCTAACACTAAGCTACCCTTGACTGCTTCAGACTCCAATAGATTTCCTAAGCACTAGTGTTTTTAGGAACAGGTTAAAAAGAGAATCCTAATGAGATTTGTTTATAATGGGTCCGTTCCTTATCTTATCCTAGTGTCTAAACTCTTCTGCATGGCTGGACCCCCAAATAATATTCCTCTAGGTGCTAAGGGGTATCTAGAGAGTGGGATAGGTTTAATAACTACCCTAACACTAACGCGTACCCAACCCTAATGCGTACCCTAACCCAAACACATACCCTAATCCTAACCCGTACCCTAAACCGAGCCCGAACCCTAACCCTAACTCTGAACCTCACCCTAAACCATACCCTATGCCGTACCCGAACCCCTCCCCGAAACCATACCCTAGGCCGTACCCTAACCCTAACCCTAACCCTAACCATAACCCTAAGCTACCCTTGACTGCTTCTGCCTCCAATCGATTTCCTAATCACTAGTGTTTTAAGGAACTGGTTAAAAAGAGAATCCTAATGAGATTTCTTTATAATGGGTCTGTTCCTTATCTTATCCTAGTGTCTAAACTCTTCTCAATGGCTGGACCCCCAAATAATATTCCTTTAGGTGCTAAGGGGTATCTAGAGAGAGGGATAGATTTAATAACTACCCTATCCCTAATGCGTACCCTATGCATAAAGCATACCCTAACACGAAAACGTACCCTAATCCTAACCCGTAACCTAAACCGAACCCTAACCCTGACACTAACCCTAACCCTTACCAAAACCCATACCCTACGCTGTACACGAACCGCTCCCCGAACCCGTACCCTAAGCCGTACCCTAACCCTAACCCTAACCCTAACCCTAAACTACCCTTGACTTATACTGCCTCCAATAGATTTCCTAAGCACTAGTGTTTTAAGGAACAGGTAAAAAAGAGAATCCTTATGTGATTTCTTTATAATGGGTGTGTTCCTTACCTTATCCTAGTGTGTAAACTCTCCTCCATGGATGGACCCCCAAATAATATTCTTTTACGTGCTAAGGGGTATCTAGGGAGAGGGATAGGTTTAATAACTACCCTAACCCTAAAGCGTACCATAATCCTAACACCTACCCTAAACTTAACACGTACCCTAATTCTAACCCATACCCTAATCCGAGCCCTAACCTTAACAGTACCGTAACCCAAACCCTAACCCATATCCTACGCCGTACTCGAACCCCTCCTCGAACCCGTACCCTAACACTAACCTTAACCCTAACCCTAACCCTAAGCTACCCTTGAGTGCTTCTGCCTGCAATGGATTTCCTAAGCACTAGTGTTTTAAGGAACAGGTTAAAAAGAGAATCCTAATGAGATTTCTTTATAATGGGTGTGTTCCTTATCTTATCCTAGTGTCTAAACTCTTCTCCATGGCTGGACCCCAAATAATATTCCTTTACGTGCTAAGGGGTATCTAGAGAGTTGGATAGGTTTAATAACTACCCTAACCATAACGCATACCCTAACCCTAACCCCTACCCTAACCCGAACACGTACCCTAATCCTAACCCATACCCTAAACCGAACCCTAACCCTAACCCTAACCATAACCCATACCCTACGCCATACCCGAATCGCTCCTGAACCCGTACCCTAAGCCGTACCCTAACCCTAACCCTAAACCTAACACTAACCCTAAGCTACCCTTGACTGCTTCTGCCTCTAATAGATTTCCTAAGGACTAGTGTTTTAAGGAAGAGGTTAAAAAGAGAATCCTAATGTGATTTCTTTATAATGGGTGTGTTCCTTATCTTATCCTAGTGTCTAAACTCTTGTCCATGGCTGGACCCCCAAATAATATTCCTTTACGTGCTAAGGAGTATCTAGAGAGTGGGATAGGTTTAATAACTACACTAACCCTAACGCGTACCCTAACCCTAACCGCTACCCTAACCCTAACACGTACCCTAATCCTAAACCGTACCCTAAACCGAGCCCTAACCCTAACACTAACCCTAACCCTAACCCTAACCCATACTCTATGCCGTTCCCGAACCCCTCCCCAAAACCGTACCCTAGGCCTTACCCTAACCCTAACCCTAACCCTAAACCTAACCCTAAGCTACCCTGGACTGCTTCTGCCTCCAATAGATTTCCTAAGCACTAGTGTTTTAAGGAACAGGTTAAAAAGAGAATCCTAATGAGATTTCTTTATAATGGGTGTGTTCCTTATCTTATCCTAGTGTCTAAATTCTTCTTCATGGCTGGATCCCCAAATTATATTCCTTTACGTGCTAAGGGGTATCTAGAGAGTGGGATAGGTTTAATAACTACCCTAACCCTAACGCGTACCCTAACCCTAACCCCAACCCTAACCCTAACACGTTCCCTAATCCTAACCCTTACCCTAAACCGAGCCCTAACCCTAACACTAACTCTTACCCAAAACTTACCCCATACCCTACGCCGTATGTGAACCCTTCCCCGAACCGGTACCCTAGGCCGTACCCTAACCCTAACCCTAACCGTAACCCTAAGCTACCCTTGACTGCTTCTGCCTCCAATAGATTTCCTAATCACTAGTGTTTTAAGGAACAGGTTAAAAAGAGAATCCTAATGTGATTTCTTTATAATGGGTGTGTTCCTTATCTTATCCTAGTGTCTAAACTCTGCTCCATGGCTGAACCCCCAAATAATACTCCTTTAGGTGCTAAGCGGTATCTAGAGAGTGGGATAGGTTTAATAACTACCCTAACCATAAAGCATACCCTAACCCTAAAGCGTACGCTAATTCTAACCCATAGCCTAATCCGAGCCCTAATCTTAACAGTAACCCTAACCCAAACCCTAACCCATACCCTCCGCCGTACCCGAACCCCTCCCCGAACCCGTACCCTAAACCGTAACCTAACACTAACCCTAAGCTACCCTTGACTGCTTCTGCCTCCAATAGATTTCCTAAGCACTAGTGTTTTAAAGAACAGGTTAAAAAGAGAATCCTAATGTGATTTCTTTATAATGGGTGTGTTCCTTATATTATCCTAGTGTCTAAACTCTTCTCCATGGCTGGACCCCCAAATAATATTATTTAAAGTGCCAAGGGGTATCTAGAGACTGGGATAGGTTAAATAACTACCCTAACCCTAACGCGTACCCTAACCCTAACCCCTACCCAACCCTAACAGGTACCCTACTTCTAACCCATACCCTAATCCGAGCCCTAACCCTAACACTAACCCTAACACAAACCCTAACCCATATCCTACGCCGTACCCGATCCCCTCCCCGAACCCGTACCCTAAATCGTACCGTAACCCTAACCCTAACCCTAACCCTAACCCTAAGCTACCCTTGACTGCTTCTGCCTCCAATAGATTTCCTAAGCAGTAGTGTTTTAAGGAACAGGTTAAAAACAGAATCCTAAAGAGACTTCTTTATAATGGGTGTGTTCCTTATCTTATCGTAGTGTCTAAACACTTCTCCATGGCTGGACCCCCAAATAATATTCCTTTATGTGTTAAGGGGTATATAGAGAGTTGGATAGGTTTAATAACTACCCTTACCCTAACGCGTACCCTAACCCTAACCACTACCCTAACCGTAACACGTACCCTAATCCTAACCCGTACCCTAAACCGAGCCCTAACCCTAACACTAACCCTAACCCTATCCCTAACCCATACCCTACGCCGTACCCGATCACATCCCCGAATCCGTGCCCTAAGCCGTACTCTAACCCTAACCCCAAAACTAACCCTAACCCTAACCCTAAGCTACACTTGACTGCTTCTGCCTTCAATAGATTTCCTAAGCACTAGTATTTTTAGGAACAGGTTTAAAAGAGAATCCTAATGTGATTTCTTTATAATGGGTGTGTTCCTTATTTATCCTAGTGTCTAAACTCTTCTCCATGGCTGCACCCCCAAATAACATTCCTTTACGTGCTAAGGGGTATCTAGAGAGTGGGATAGGTTTAATTACTACCCTAACCCTAACGAGTACGATAACCCTAACCCCTACCCTAACCCTAACACGTACCGTAATCCTAACTCGTACCCTAAACCGAGCCCTAACCTTAACACTAACACTAACCGTAATCCTAACCCATACCCTACGCCGTACCCGAACCCCTCCCCGAACCCGTACCTTAAGCCGTACCCTAACCTAAACCTAACCCTAACCCTAACACTAAGCTACCCTTGACTGCTACTGCCTTCAATAGATTTTCTAAGCACTAGTGTTTTAAGGAACAGGTAAAAAAGAGAATGCTAATGTGATTTATTTATCATGGGTGTGTTCCTTACCTTATCCTAGTGTGTAAACTCTTCTCCATGGATGGACCCCCAAATAATATTCTTTTACGTGCTAAGGGGTATCTAGAGAGTGGGATAGGTTTAATAACTACCCTAACCCTAAATCCTACCCTAACCCTAACCCCTACCCTAACCCTAACCCCTACCCTAACCCTAACACGTACCCTAATCCTAACCCATACCCTAAACCGAACCCTAACCCTAACCCTAACCATAACCCATACCCTACGCCATACGCGAATCGCTCCTGAACCCGTACCCTAACCCGTACCCTAACCCTAACCCTAAACCTAAACCTAACACTAACCCTAAGCTACCCTTGACTGCTTCTGCCTCTAATAGATTTCCTAAGGACTAGTGTTTTAAGGAAGAGGTTAAAAAGAGAATCCTAATGTGATTTCTTTATAATGGGTGTGTTCCTTATCTTATCCTAGTGTCTAAATTCTTCTCCATGGCTGGATCCCCAAATAATATTCCTTTACGTGCTAAGGGGTATCTAGAGAGTGGGATAGGTTTAATAACTACCCTAACCCTAACCCCACCCCTAACCCTAACACGTACCCTAATCCTAACCCTTACCCTAAACCGAGCCCTAACCCTAACACTAACCCTTACCCAAAACTTACCCCATACCCTACGCCGTATGCGAACCCTTCCCCGAACCGGTACCCTAGTCCGTACCCTAACCCTAACCCTAACCGTAACCCTAAGCTACCCTTGACTGCTTCTGCCTCCAATAGATTTCCTAATCACTAGTGTTTTAAGGAACAGGTTAAAAGAGAATCCTAATGTGATTTCTTTATAATGGGTGTGTTCCTTATCTTATCCTAGTGTCTAAACTCTTCTCCATGGCTGAACCCCCAAATAATACTCCTTTAGGTGCTAAGCGGTATCTAGAGAGTGGGATAGGTTTAATAACTACCCGAACCATAAAGCATACCCTAACCCTAAAGCGTACGCTAATTCTAACCCATACCCTAATCCGAGCCCTAATCTTAACAGTAACCCTAGCCCAAACCCTAACCCATATCCTACGCCGTACACGAACCCCTGCCCGAACCCCTACCCTAAACCGTAACCTAACACTAACCCTAACCCTAACCCTAAGCTACCCTTGACTGCTTCTGCCTCCAGTAGATTTCCTAAGCACTAGTGTTTTTAGGAAAAGGTTAAAAAGAGAATCCTAATGTGATTTCTTTATAATGGGTGTGTTCCTTATCTTATCCTAGTGTCTAAAATCTTCTCCATGACTGAACCCCCAAATAATATTCCTTTACGTGCTAAGGGGTATCTAGAGAGTGGGATAGGTTTAATAACTATCCTAACCCTAACGCGTACCCTAACCCTAACACCTACCCTTACCCAAACACGTACCCTAATCCTAACCCGTACCCTAACACTAACCGTAACCCTAACCCATACCCTACGCCGTATCCGAACCGCTCCCCGAAACCGTACTCTAAGTGGTACCCTAAACCTAACCCTAACCCTAACCCTAACCCTAAGCTACCCTTGACTGCTTCTGCCTCCAGTAGATTTCCTAAGCACTAGTGTTTTAAAGAACAGGTTAAAAAGAGAATCCTAATGTGATTTCTTTATAATGGGTGTGTTCCTTATATTATCCTAGTGTCTAAACTCTTCTCCATGGCTGGACCCCCAAATAATATTCTTTAACGTGCCAAGGGGTATCTAGAGACTGGGATAGCTTAAATAACTACCCTAACCCTAACGCGTACCCTAACCCTAACCCCTACCCAACCCTAACAGGTACCCTACTTCTAACCCATACCCTAATCTGAGCCCTAACCCTAACACTAACCCTAACCCAAACCCTAACCCATATCCTACGCCGTACCCGATCCCCTCCCCGAACCCGTACCCTAAATCGTACCGTAACCCTAACCCTAAACCTAACCCTAACCCTAACCCTAACCCTAACCCTAACCCTAACCCTAAGCTACACTTGACTGCTTCTGCCTCCAATAGATTTCCTAAGCAGTAGTGTTTTAAGGAACAGGTTAAAAAGAGAATCCTATAGAGATTTCTTTATAATGGGTGTGTTCCTTATCTTATCCTAGTGTCTAAACTGTTCTCCATGGCTGGACCCGCAAATAATATTCCTTTATGTGTTAAGGGGTATATAGAGAGTTGGATAGGTTATATAACTACACTTACCCTAACGCGTACCCTAACCCTAACCACTACCCTAACCATAACACGTACCCTAATCCTAACCCGTACCCTAAACCGAGCCCTAACCCTAACACTAACCCTAACCCTAACCCATACCCTACGCCGTACCCGATCACATCCCCGAATCCGTGTCCTAAGCCGTAACCTAACCCTAACCCCAACACTAACCCTAACCCTAACCCTAAGCTACACTTGACTGCTTCTGTCTTCAATAGATTTCCTAAGCACTAGTATTTTTAGGAACAGGTTTAAAACAGAATCCTAATGTGAATTCTTTATAATGGGTGTGTTCCTTATTTATCCTAGTGTCTAAACTCTTCTCCATGGCTTCACCCCCAAATAACATTCCTTTACGTGCTAAGGGGTATCTAGAGAGTGGAATAGGTTTAATATCTACCCTAACCCTAACGAGTATGCTAACCCTAACCCCTACCCTAACCCTAACACGTATCCTAATCCTAACTCGTACCCTAAACCGAGCCCTAACCTTAACACTAACACTAACCGTAATCCTAACCCATACCCTACGCCGTACCCGAACCCCTCCCCGAACCCGTACCCTAAGCCGTACCCTAACCTAAACCTAACCCTAACCCTAACACTAAGCTACCCTTGACTGCTACTGCCTCCAATAGATTTCCTAAGCACTAGTGTTTTAAGGACCAGGTAAAAAAGAGAATCCTAATGTGATTTATTTATCATGGGTGTGTTCCTTACCTTATCCTAGTGTGTAAACTCTTCTCCATGGATGGACCCCCAAATAATATTCTTTTATGTGCTAACGGGTATCTAGAGAGTGGGATAGGTTTAATAAATTCCCTAACCCTAAAGCGTACCCTAACCCCTACCCTAACCCTAACACGTACCCTAATCCTTACCCATACCCTAAACCGAGCCCTAACCCTAACACTCACCCTAACCCTAAACTTAACCCATACCCTACGCCGTACACAAAACCCTCCCCGAACCCGTACCCTAGGCCTTACCCTAACCCTAACCCTAACCCTAACCCTAAGCTACCCTTGACTGCCTCTGCCTCCAATAGATTTCCTAAGCACTAGTGTTTTAAGGAACAGGTTAAAAAGAATGCTAATGTGATTTATTTATCATGGGTGTGTTCCTTACCTTATCCTAGTGTGTAAACTCTTCTCCATGGATGGACCCCCAAATAATATTCTTTTACGTGCTAAGGGGTATCTAGAGAGTGGGATAGGTTTAATAACTACCCTAACCCTAAAGCCTACCCTAACCCTAACCCCTACCCTAACCCTAACCCCTACCCTAACCCTAACACGTACCCTAATCCTAACCCATACCCTAAACCGAACCCTCACCCTAACCCTAACCATAACCCATACCCTACGCCATACGCGAATCGCTCCTGAACCCGTACCCTAACCCGTACCCTAACCCTAACCCTAAACCTAAACCTAACACTAACCCTAAGCTACCCTTGACTGCTTCTGCCTCTAATAGATTTCCTAAGGACTAGTGTTTTAAGGAAGAGGTTAAAAAGAGAATCCTAATGTGATTTCTTTATAATGGGTGTGTTCCTTATCTTATCCTAGTGTCTAAATTCTTCTCCATGGCTGGATCCCCAAATAATATTCCTTTACGTGCTAAGGGGTATCTAGAGAGTGGGATAGGTTTAATAACTACTCTAAACCTAACGCATAACCTAACCCTAACCCCTACCCTAACCCTAACACGTACCCTAATCCTAACCCATACCCTAAACCGAGCCCTAACCCTAACACTAATCCTAACCCTAACTCATACGCTATGCTGTACCCGAACCCTCCCCGAAACCATACCCTAGGCCGTACCCTAACCCTAACCCTAACACTAACCATAACCCTAAGCTACCCTTGACTGCTTCTGCCTTCAATAGATTTCCTAATCACTAGTGTTTTAAGGAAGAGTTTAAAAAGAGAATCCTAATGAGATTTCTTTATAATGGGTCTGTTCCTTATCTTATCCTACTGTCTAAACTCCTCTCCATGGCTGGACCCCCGAATAATATTCCTATATGTGCTAAGGGATATCTAGAGAGTGGGATAGGTTTAATCACTACCCTAACGCTAACACGTACCCTATGCCTAAAGCATACCCTAACCCGAAAGCGTACCCTAATCCTAATCCGTACCCTAAACCGAAACCTAACCCTGACACTAACCCTAACCAAAACCCATACCCTACGCTGTACCCGAACGGCTCCCCTAACCCGTAACCTAAGCCGTACCCTAACACTAACCCTAACCCCAACCCTAACCCTAACACGTACGCTAATCCTAACCCGTACCCGACACCGAGCCCTAACGCTAACACTAACCCTTACCCAAAACTTACCCCATACCCTACGCCGTATGCGAACCCTTCCCCGAACCGGTACCCTAGGCCGTACCCTAACCCTAACCCTAACCGTAACCCTAAGCTACCGTTGACTGCTTCTGCCTCCAATAGATTACCTAAGCACTAAAGTTTTAAGGAACAGGTTAAAAAGAGAATCCTAATGTGATTTCTTTATAATGGGTGTGTTCCTTATTTTATCCTAGTGTCTAAACTCTTCTCCATGGCTGGACCCACAAATAATACTCCTGTAGGTGCTAAGCGGTATCTAGAGAGTGGGATAGGTTTAATAACTACCCTAACCCTAACGCATACACTAACCGTAAAGCGTACCCTAACCCGAAAAAGTACCCTAAACCTAACCCGTACCCTAAACCGAACCCTAACCCTAACCCTAACCCTAAGCCTAAGCATAACCCAAAACCTATGCCGTACCCGAATCGCTCCCCGAACCCGTACCCTAAACCTAACCCTAACCCTAACCATAACCCTAAGCTTCCCTTGACTGCTTCTGCCTCCATTAGATTTCCTAAGCACTAGTGTTTTAATGAACAGGTTAAAAAGAGAATCCTAATGTGATTTATTTATAATGGGTGTGTTCCTTATCTTATCCTAGTGTCTAAACTCTTCTCCATGGCTGGACCCCCAAATAACATTCCTTTACGTGCTTAGGGGTATCTAGAGTGTGGGATAGGTTTAATAACTACCCTAACCGTAACACGTACCCTAATCCTAAACCGTACCCTAAACCGAGCCCTAACCCTAACAGTAACCCTAACCCTAACCCATACCCTATGCCGTAACCGAACCTCTCCCCGAAACCGTACCCTAGGCCGTCCCCTAACCATAACCCTAACCCTAACCCGTACCCTACGGCGTACACGAACACCTCCCCGAAACCGTATCCTAAGCCGTACCCTAACCCTAACCCTAACCCTAACCCTAAGCTACCCTTGAATGCTTCTGCCTCCATTAGATTTCCTAAGAACTAGTGTATTTAGGAACAGGTTAAAAAGAGAATCCTAATGTGATTTCTTTATAATGGGTGTGTTCCTTATCTTATCCTAGTGTCTAAAATCTTCTCCATGACTGGACCCCCAAATAATATTCC
This sequence comes from Balaenoptera acutorostrata, assembly GCF_949987535.1. Classification (NCBI taxonomy): domain Eukaryota; kingdom Metazoa; phylum Chordata; class Mammalia; order Artiodactyla; family Balaenopteridae; genus Balaenoptera; species Balaenoptera acutorostrata. The sequence continues at coordinate 138,519,963 of NC_080064.1, forward strand.
TTTACGTGCTAAGGGGTATCTAGAGAGTGGGATAGGTTTAATAACTATCCTAACCCTAACGCGTACCCTAACCCTAACGCCTACCCTAAGCCAAAAACGTACCTTAATCCTAACCCGTACCCTAACACTAACCCTAACCCTAACCCATACCCTACGCCATATCCGGACCGCTCCCCGAACCCGTACTCTAAGTGGTACCCTAAACCTAACCCTAACCCTAACCCTAACCCTAACCCTAAGCTACCCTTGACTGCTTCTGCCTCCAATACATTTCCTAAGCTCTAGTGTTTTAAAGAACAGGTTAAAAAGAGAATCCTAATGTGATTTCTTTATAATGGGTGTGTTCCTTATATTATCCTAGTGTCTAAACTCTTCTCCATGGCTGGACCCCCAAATAATATTCTTTAACGTGCCAAGGGGTATCTAGAGAGTGGGATAGGTTAAATAACTGCCCTAACCCTAACGCGTACCCTAAACCTAACCCCTAACCTAACCCTAAGCCCTACCCTAACCCTAACAGGTACCCTAATCCTAACCCATACCCTAAACCGAGCCCTAACCCTAACACTAACCCTAACCCTAACCCTAAGCCATACCCTGCGCCGTACCCGAAACCCTACCCGAACCAGTACCCTAACCCTAACCCTAACCCTAAGCTACCCTTGACTGCTTCTGCCTCCAATAGTTTTCCTCTGCACTAGTGTTTTAAGGAATAGGTTTAAAAGAGATTCCTAATGTGATTTCTTTGTAATGGGTGTGTTCCTTATATTATCCTAGTGTCTAAACTCTTCTCCATGGCTGGACCCGCAAATAATATTCCTTTACGTGCTAAGGTGTATGTAGAGTTTGGGATAGGTTTAATAACTACCCTAACCCTAACGCGTACCATAAACCTAACCCCTACCATAAACATAACACGTACTCTAATCCTAACCTGTGCCATAAGCCGAGCCCTAAACCTAACACTAACCCTAAACCTAACCCTAACCCTAACCCTCCCCGAACCCGTGCCCTAAGCCTTACCCTAACCCTAACCCCAACCCTAACCCTAACCCTAAGCTATCCTTGACTGCTTCTGCCTCCAATAGATTTCCTAAGCACTAGTGTTTTAAGGAACAGGTTAAAAAGAGAAGCCTAATGAGATTTCTTGATAATGGGTGTGTTCCTTATCTTATCCTAGTGTCTAAACTCTTCTCCATGGCTGGAACCCCAAATAATATTCCTTTACGTGCTAAGGGGTATCTAGAGAGTTGTATAGGTTTAATAACTACCCTTACCCTAACGCGTACACTACCCCTAACCACTACCCTAACCCTAACACGTACCCAAATCCTAAACCGTACCCTGAACCGAGCCCTAATCCTAACAGTAACCCTACCCCTAACCCTAACCCATACCGTACGCCGTAACCGAACACCTCCCCGAATCCGTGTCCTAAGCCGTACCCTAACCCTAACCCCAACACTAACACTAACCCTAACCTTAAGCTACCCTTGACTGCTTCTGCCTTCAATAGATTTCCTAAGCACTAGTTTTTTAAGGAAGAGGTTAAAAAGAGAATCCTAATGAGATTTCTTTATAATGGGTGTGTTCCTTATCTTATCCTAGTGTCTAAACTCTTCTCCATGGCTGGATCCCCAAATAATATTCCTTTACGTGCTAAGGGGTATCTAGAGAGTGGGATAGGTTTAATAACTACACTTACCCTAACGCGTACCCTAACCATAACCACTACCCTAACCCTAACACGTACCCTAATCCTAACCCGTACCCTAAACCGAGCCCTAACCCTAACACTAACCCTAACCCTAACCCTAAACCATAACCTACGCCGTACCCGAACACCTCCCCGAATCCGTGTCCTAAGCCGTACCGTAACCCTAACCCCAACACTAACCCTAACCCTAACCCTAAGCTACCCTTGACTGCTTCTGCCTTCAATAGATTTCCTAAGCACTAGTGTTTTTAGGAACAGGTTAAAAATAGAATCCTAATGTGATTTCTTTATAATGGGTGTGTTACTTATCTTATCCTAGTGTCTAAACTCTTCTCCATGGGTGCACCCCCAAATAACATTCCTTTACGTGCTAAGGGGTATCTAGAGAGTGGGATAGGTTTAATAACTACCCTAACCCTAACGCCTACGCTAACCCTAACACGTACCCTAATCCTAACTCGTACCCTAAACCGAGCCCTAACCTTAACACTAACACTAACCGTAACCCTAGCCCATACCGTACGCCGTACCCAAAACCCTCACCGAACCCGTACCCTAGGCCGTACTCTAACCCTAACCCTAACCCTAATCCTAAGCTACCCTTGACTCCTTCTGCCTCCAATACATTTCCTAAGCACTAGTGTTTTAAGGAACAGGTTAAAAAGAGAATCCTAATGTGATTTCTTTATAATGGGTGTGTTCCTTATCTTATGCTAGTGTCTAAAATTTTCTCCATGACTGGACCCCCAAATAATATTCCTTTACGTGCTCAGGGGTATCTAGAAAGTGGGATAGGTTTAATAACTAGCCAAACCCTAACGCGTATCCTAACCCTAACCCCTACCCTAATCCTAACACGTACCCTAATGCTAAACCGTACCCTAAACCGAGCCCTAACCCTAACACTAACCCTATCCCTAACTCATACCCTACGCCGTACCCAAAACCCTCCCCGAACCAGTGTCCTACGCCATACCCTAACCCTAACCCGAACCCTAACCCTAACCTTAAACTACCCTTGACTGCTTCTGCCTTCAATAGATTTCCTAAGAACTAGTGTATTTAGGAACAGGTTAAAAAGAGAATCCTAATGTGATTTCTTTATAATGGGTGTGTTCCTTATCTTATCCTAGTGTCTAAAGTCTTCTCCATGGCTGGACCACCAAATAATATTCCTCTAGGTGCTAAGGGGTATCTAGAGGGTGGGACAGGTTTAATAACTACCCTAACCCTAACGCGTACCCAACCCTAACACGTACCCTAACCAAAACACGTACCCTAATCCTAACCCATACCCTAAACCGAGCCCTAACCCTAACACTAATCCTAACCCTAACCCATACCCTATGCTGTACCCGAACCCTCCCCTAAACCATACCCTAGGCCGTACCCTAACCCTAACCCTAACACTAACCATAACCCTAAGCTACCCTTGACTACTTCTGCCTTCAATAGATTTCCTAATCACTAGTGTTTTAAGGAACAGGTTAAAAAGAGAATCCTAATGAGATTTCTTTATAATGGGTCTGTTCCTTATCTTATCCTACTGTCTAAACTCTTCTCCATGGCTGGACCCCCGAATAATATTCCTATAGGTGCTAAGGGTTATCTAGAGAGTGGGATAGGTTTAATCACTACCCTAACGCTAACACGTACCCTATGCCTAAAGCATACCCTAACCCGAAAGCGTACACTAATCCTAATCCGTACCCTAAACCGAAACCTAACCCTGACACTAACCCTAACCAAAACCCATACCCTACGCTGTACCCGAACGGCTCCCCGAACCCGTACCCTAAGCCGTACCCTAACCCTAACCCCAACCCTAACCCTAACACGTACGCTAATCCTAACCCGTACCCTAAACCGAGCCCTAACCCTAACACTAACCCTTACCCAAAACTTACCCCATACCCTACGCCGTATGCGAACCCTCCCCCGAACCGGTACCCTAGGCCGTACCCTAACCCTAACCCTAACCGTAACCCTAAGGTACCCTTGACTGCTTCTGCCTCCAATAGATTACCTAAGCACTAAAGTTTTAAGGAACAAGTTAAAAAGAGAATCCTAATGTGATTTCTTTATAATGGGTGTGTTCCTTATTTTATCCTAGTGTCTAAACTCTTCTCCATGGCTGGACCCACAAATAGTACTCCTGTAGGTGCTAAGCGGTATCTAGAGAGTGGGATAGGTTTAATAACTACCCTAACCCTAACGCATACCCTAACCGTAAAGCGTACCCTAACCCGAAAAAGTACCCTAAACCTAACCCGTACCCTAAATCGAACCCTAACCCTAACCCTAACCCTAAGCATAACCCAAACCCTATGCCGTACCCGAAACGCTCCCCGAACCCGTACCCTAAGCCGTACCCTAAACCTAACCCTAACCCTAACCATAACCCTAAGCTTCCCTTGACTGCTTCTGCCTCCATTAGATTTCCTAAGCACTAGTGTTTTAATGAACAGGTTAAAAAGAGAATCCTAATGTGATTTCTTTATAATGGGTGTGTTCCTTATCTTATCCTAGTGTCTAAACTCTTCTCCATGGCTGGACCCCCAAATAACAATCCTTTACGTGCTTAGGGGTATCTAGAGTGTGGGATAGGTTTAATAACTACCCTAACCGTAATACGTACCCTAATCCTAACCCGTACCCTAAACCGAGCCCTTACCCTAACAGTAACCCTAACCCTAACCCATACCCTATGCCGTAACCGAACCTCTCCCCGAAACCGTACCCTAGGCCGTCCCCTAACCATAACCCTAACCCTAACCCGTACCCTACGGCGTACACGAACACCTCCCCGAAACCGTATCCTAAGCCGTACCCTAACCCTAACCCTAACCCGAACCCTAACCCTAAGCTACCCTTGAATGCTTCTGCCTCCATTAGATTTCCTAAGAACTAGTGTTTTTAGGAACAGGTTAAAAAGAGAATCCTAATGTGATTTATTTATAATGGGTGTGTTCCTTATCTTATCCTAGTGTCTAAAATCTTCTCCATGACTGGACCCCCAAATAATATTCTTTTACGTGCTAAGGGGTATATAGAGAGTGGGATAGGTTTAATAACTATCCTAACCCTAACGCGTACCCTAACCCTAACGCCTACCCTAAACCAAAAACGTACCTTAATCCTAACCCGTACCCTAACACTAACCCTAACCCTAACCCATACCCTACGCCATATCCGGACCGCTCCCCGAACCCGTACTCTAAGTGGTACCCTAAACCTAACCCTAACCCTAACCCTAACCCTAACCCTAAGCTACCCTTGACTGCTTCTGCCTCCAATACATTTCCTAAGCTCTAGTGTTTTAAAGAACAGGTTAAAAAGAGAATCCTAATGTGATTTCTTTATAATGGGTGTGTTCCTTATATTATCCTAGTGTCTAAACTCTTCTCCATGGCTGGACCCCCAAATAATATTCTTTGACGTGCCAAGGGGTATCTAGAGAGTGGGATAGGTTAAATAACTGCCCTAACCCTAACGCGTTCCCTAAACCTAACCCCTAACCTAACCCTAAGCCCTACCCTAACCCTAACAGGTACCCTAATTCTAACCCATACCCTAATCCGAGCCCTAACCCTAACACTATCCCTAACCCAAACCCTAACCCATATCCTACGCCGTACCCGAACCTCTCCTCGAACCCGTACCCTAAATCGTACCCTAACCCTAACCCTAACCCTAACCCTAACCCTAACCCTAAGCTACCCTTGAATGCTTCTGCCTCCAATAGATTTCCTAAGCACTAGTGTTTTAAGGAACAGGTTAAAAAGAGAATCCTAATGAGATTTCTTTATAATGGGTGTGTTCCTTATCTTATCCTAGTGTCTAAACTCTTCTCCATGGCTGGACCCCCAAATAATATTCCTTTACGTGCTAAGGGGTATCTAGAGAGTTGGATAGGTTTAATAACTACCCTTACCCTAACGCGTACCCTAACCCTAATCACTACCCTAAACCTAACACGTACCCTATTCCTAACACGTACCCTAAACCGAGCCCTAACCCTAACACTAACCCTAACCCTAACCCTAACCCATACCCTACGCCGTACCCGAACACCTCTCCGAATCCGTGTCCCAAGCCGTACCCTAACCCTAACCCCAACCCTAACCCTGACCCTAACTCTAAGCTACCCTTGATTGCTTCTGCCTTCAATAGATTTCCTAAGAACTAGTGTATTTAGGAACAGGTTAAAAAGAGAATCCTAATGTGATTTCTTTATAATGGGTGTGTTCCTTATCTTATCCTAGTGTCTAAACTCTTCTCCATTGCTGGACCCCGAAATAATATTCCTCTAGGTGCTAAGGGGTATCTAGAGAGTGGGATAGATTTAATAACTACCCTAACCCTAACGCATACCCTAATCCTAACGCTACCCTAACCCTAACACGTACCCTAATCCTAACCCGTACCCTAAACCTAGGACTAACCCTAACACTAACCATAACCCTAACCCTAATCCACACCCTACACCATACCTGAACCCCTCCCCGAACCCGTACCCTAAGCCGTACCCTAACCATAACCCTAACCCTTGACTGCTTCTGCCTCCAATAGATTTCCTAAGCACTAGTGTTTTAAGGAAAAGTTTAAAAAGAGAATCCTAATGTGATTTTTTTTTCCTTTTTTTGGGAATGTGACTTTTTTATAATGGGTGTGTTCCTTATCTTATCCTAGTGTCTAAATTCTTCTCCATGGCTGGACCCCCAAATAATACTCCTTTACGTTCTGTGGAGTATCTAGAGAGTGGGATAGGTTTAATAAGTACCCTAACCCTAATGCGTACCCTAACCCTAACCCCTACCCTAACCCTAACACATACCCTAATCCTAACCCATACCCTAAATCGAGCCCTAACGCTAACACTAACCCTAACCCTAACCCATACCCTACGCTGTACCCGAACCTCTCCCCGAACCCGTACCCTAAGCCGTACCCTAACCCTAACCCTATCCCTATCCCTAACCCTAAACTACCCTTGACTGCTTCTGCCTCCAATAGATTTCCTAAACACTAGTGTTTTAAGGAACAGGTTAAAAAGAGAATCCTAATGTGATTTCTTTATAATGAGTGTGTTCCTTATCTTATCCTAGTGTGTAAACTCTTCTTCATGGCTGGACCCCAAATAATATTCCTTTACGTGCTAAGTGGTATCTAGAGAGTGGGATTGGTTTAATAAATACCCTAACCCTAACTCGTACCCTAAACCTAACCCCTACCCTAATCCTAACGTATACCCTAATCCTAACCTATACCCTAAACTGACCCCTAACCCTAAAACTAACCCTAACCCTAACCCTAACCCTAAAACGTACCTAATCCTAACCCATACCCTAAACAGAACCCTAACCCTTACACTAACCCGAACCCTAACCATAAACCATACCCTACGCCGTACTCGAACCGCTCTCCGAACCCGTATCCTAAGCCGTACCCTAAACCTAACCCTATCCCTAACCCTAAACCTAAGCTACCCTTGACTGCTTCTGCCTCCAATAGATTTCGTAAGCACTAGTGTTTTAATGAACAGGTTATAAAGAGAATCCTAATGTGATTTCTTTATAATGGGTGTGTTCCTTATCTTATCCTAGTGTCTAAACTCTTCTCCATGGCTGGACCCCCACATAATATTCCTTTACGTGCTAAGGTGTATCTAGAGAGTGGGATAGGTTTAATAACTACCCTAACACTAATGCGTACCCTAACCCTAACCCCTACCCTAACCCTAACACGTATCCTAAACGTAACCCGTACCCTAAACCGAGCCCTAAACCTAACACTAATCCTAACCTAAACCTTAAACCATACCCTACGCCATACGAGAATCCCTCCCCAAATCCGTACCCTAGGCCGTACCCTAAACTTAAACCCTAATCCTAAGCTACCCTTGATTGCTTCTGCCTCCAATAGATTTTGTAAGCACTAGTGTTTTCAGGAGCAGGTTAAAAAGATAATCCTAATGTGATTTCTTGATAATGGGTGTGATCCTTATTTTTTCCTAGTGTCTAAACTCTTCTCCATGGCTGGACTCTCAAATAATATTCCTTTACGTGCTAAGGGGTATCTAGAGAGTGGGATAGGTTTAATTACTACCCTAACCCTAACGTGTAACCTAACCCTAACCCCTACCCTAACCCTAACACGTACCCTAATCCTAACCCGTAAGGTAAACAGAGCCCTAACCCTAACACTAACCCTAACCCTAACCCATACCTTACGCCGTACCCGAACCGCTCCCCGAACCCGTACCCTAAGCCGTACCCTAACCCTAACCCTAACCCTAACCCTAAGCTACCCTTGAGAGCTTCTGCCTCCAATAGGTTTCCTAAGCACTAGTGTTTTAAGGAACAGGTTAAAAAGAGAATCTTAATGTGATTTCTTTATAATGGGTGTGTTACTTATCTTATCCTAGTGTCTAAACTCTTCTCCATGGCTGGAACCCCAAATAATATTCCTCTAGGTGGTAAGGGGTATCTAGAGAGTGGGATAGGTTTAATAACTACCCTAACCGTAATGCATACCCTAATCCTAACGCTACCCTAACCCTAACACGTACCCTAATCCTAACCCGTACCCTAAACCTAGGACTAACCCTAACACTAACCATAACCCTAACCCTAATCCACACCCTACACCGTACCTGAACCCCTCTCCGAACCCGTACCCTAAGCCGTACCATAACCATAACCCTAACCCTTGACTGCTTCTGCCTCCAATAGATTTCCTAAGCACTAGTGTTTTAAGGAAAAGTTTAAAAAGAGAATCCTAATGTGATTTTTTTTTCTTTTTTTGGGAATGTGATTTTTTTATAATGGGTGTGTTCCTTATCTTATCCTAGTGTCTAAATTCTTCTCCATGGCTGGACCCCCAAATAATACTCCTTTACGTTCTGAGGAGTATCTAGAGAGTGGGATAGGTTTAATAAGTACCCTAACCCTAACGCGTACCCTAACCCTAACCCCTACCCTAACCCTAACACATACCCTAATCCTAACCCATACCCTAAATCGAGCCCTAACGCTAACACTAACCCTAACCCTAACCCGTACCCTACGCTGTACCCGAACCTCTCCCCGAAACCGTACCCTAAGCCGTACCCTAACCCTAACCCTATCACTATCCCTAACCCTAAACTACCCTTGACTGCTTCTGCCTCCAATAGATTTCCTAAACACTAGTGTTTTAAGGAACAGGTTAAAAAGAGAATCCTAATGTGATTTCTTTATAATGGGTGTGTTCCTTATCTTATCCTAGTGTGTAAACTCTTCTTCATGGCTGGACCCCAAATAATATTCCTTTACGTGCTAAGTGGTATCTAGAGAGTGGGATAGGTTTAATAAATACCCTAACCCTAACTCGTACCCTAAACATAACCCCTACCCTAATCCTAACGTATACCCTAATCCTAACCCATACCCTAAACTGACCCCTAACCCTAAAACTAACCCTAACCCTAACCCTAACCCTAAAACGTACCTAATCCTAACCCATACCCTAAACAGAACCGTAACCATTACACTAACCCGAACCCTAACCATGAACCATACCCTACGCCGTACTCGAACCGCTCTCCGAACCCGTATCCTAAGCCGTACCCTAAACCTAACCCTATCCCTAACCCTAAACCTAAGCTACCCTTGACTGCTTCTGCCTCCAATAGATTTCGTAAGCACTAGTGTTTTAATGAACAGGTTATAAAGAGAATCCTAATGTGATTTCTTTATAATGGGTGTGTTCCTTATCTTATCCTAGTGTCTAAACTCTTCTCCATGGCTGGACCCCCACATAATATTCCTTTACGTGCTAAGGTGTATCTAGAGAGTGGGATAGGTTTAATAACTACCCTAACACTAACGCGTACCCTAACCCTAACCCCTACCCTAACCCTAACACGTATCCTAAACGTAACCCGTACCCTAAACCGAGCCCTAAACCTAACACTAATCCTAACCTAAACCCTAAACCATACCCTACGCCATACGAGAATCCCTCCCCAAATCCGTACCCTAGGCCGTACCCTAAACTTAAACCCTAACCCTAAGCTACCCTTGATTGCTTCTGCCTCCAATAGATTTTGTAAGCACTAGTGTTTTAAGGAGCAGGTTAAAAAGATAATCCTAATGTGATTTCTTGATAACGGGTGTGATCCTTATTTTTTCCTAGTGTCTAAACTCTTCTCCATGGCTGGACTCTCAAATAATATTCCTTTACGTGCTAAGGGGTATCTAGAGAGTGGGATAGGTTTAATTACTACCCTAACCCTAACGTGTAACCTAACCCTAACCCCTACCCTAACCCTAATACGTACCCTAATCCTAACCCGTAAGGTAAACAGAGCCCTAACCCTAACACTAACCCTAACCCTAACCCATACCTTACGCCGTACCCGAACCGCTCCCCGAACCCGTACCCTAAGCCGTACCCTAAACCTAACCCTAACCCTAACCCTAACCCTAAGCTTCCCTTGAGAGCTTCTGCCTCCAATAGGTTTCCTCAGCACTAGTGTTTTAAGGAACAGGTTAAAAAGAGAATCTTAATGTGATTTCTTTATAATGGGTGTGTTACTTATCTTATCCTAGTGTCTAAACTCTTCTCCATGGCTGGAACCCCAAATAATATTCTTTTACGTGCTAAGGGGTATCTAGAGAGTGGGATAGGTTTAATAACTACCCTAACCCTAACGCATACCCTAATCCTAACGCTACCCTAACCCTAACACGTACCCTAATCCTAACCCGTACCCTAAACCTAGGACTAACCCTAACACTAACCATAACCCTAACCCTAATCCACACCCTACACCGTACCTGAACCCCTCCCCGAACCCGTACCCTAAGCCGTACCCTAACCATAACCCTAACCCTTGACTGCTTCTGCCTCCAATAGATTTCCTAAGCACTAGTGTTTTAAGGAAACGTTTAAAAAGAGAATCCTAATGTGATTTTTTTTTCTTTTTTTGGGAATGTGATTTTTTTATAATGGGTGTGTTCCTTATCTTATCCTAGTGTCTAAATTCTTCTCCATGGCTGGACCCCCAAATAATACTCCTTTACGTTCTGAGGAGTATCTAGAGAGTGGGATAGGTTTAATAAGTACCCTAACCCTAACACGTACCCTAACCCTAACCCCTACCCTAACCCTAACACATACCCTAATCCTAACCCATACCCTAAATCGAGCCCTAACGCTAACACTAAACCTAACCCTAACCCATACCCTACGCTGTACCCGAACCTCTCCCCGAACCCGTACCCTAAGCCGCACCCTAACCCTAACCCTATCCCTATCCCTAACCCTAAACTACCCTTGACTGCTTCTGCCTCCAATAGATTTCCTAAACACTAGTGTTTTAAGGAACAGGTTAAAAAGAGAATCCTAATGTGATTTCTTTATAATGAGTGTGTTCCTTATCTTATCCTAGTGTGTAAACTCTTCTTCATGGCTGAACCCCAAATAATATTCCTTTACGTGCTAAGTGGTATCTAGAGAGTGGGATAGGTTTAATAAATACCCTAACCCTAACTCGTACCCTAAACCTAACCCCTACCCTAATCCTAACGTATACCCTAATCCTAACCCATACCCTAAACTGACCCCTAACCCTAAAACTAACCCTAACCCTAACCCTAAATCAAAAACGTACCTAATCCTAAACCATACCCTAAACAGAACCCTAACCCTTACACTAACCCGAACCCTAACCATAAACCATACCCTACGCCGTACTCGAACCGCTCTCCGAACCCATATCCTAAGCCGTACCCTAAACCTAACCCTATCCCTAACCCTAAACCTAAGCTACCCTTGACTGCTTCTGCCTCCAATAGATTTCGTAAGCACTAGTGTTTTAATGAACAGGTTATAAAGAGAATCCTAATGTGATTTCTTTATAATGGGTGTGTTCCTTATCTTATCCTAGTGTCTAAACTCTTCTCCATGGCTGGACCCCCACATAATATTCCTTTACGTGCTAAGGTGTATCTAGAGAGTGGGATAGGTTTAATAACTACCCTAACACTAACGCGTACCCTAACCCTAACCCCTACCCTAACCCTAACACGTATCCTAAACGTAACCCGTACCCTAAACCGAGCCCTAAACCTAACACTAATCCTAACCTAAACCCTAAACCATACCCTACGCCATACGAGAATCCCTCCCCAAATCCGTACCCTAGGCCGTACCCTAAACTTAAACCCTAACCCTAAGCTACCCTTGATTGCTTCTGCCTCCAATAGATTTTGTAAGCACTAGTGTTTTAAGGAGCAGGTTAAAAAGATAATCCTAATGTGATTTCTTGATAACGGGTGTGATCCTTATTTTTTCCTAGTGTCTATACTCTTCTCCATGGCTGGACTCTGAAATAATATTCCTTTACGTGCTAAGGGGTATCTAGAGAGTGGGATAGGTTTAATTACTACCCTAACCCTAACGTGTAACCTAACCCTAACCCCTACCCTAACCCTAACACGTACCCTAATCCTAACCCATAAGGTAAACAGAGCCCTAACCCTAACACTAACCCTAACCCTAACCCATACCTTATGCGGTACCCGAACCGCTCCCCGAACCCGTACCCTAAGCCGTACCCTAACCCTAAGCCTAACCCTAACCCTAAACCTAACCCTAAGCTACCCTTGAGAGCTTCTGCCTCCAATAGGTTTCCTAAGCACTAGTGTTTTAAGGAACAGGTTAAAAAGAGAATCTTAATGTGATTTCTTTATAATGGGTGTGTTACTTAACTTATCCTAGTGTCTAAACTCTTTTCCATGTCTGGAACCCCAAATAATATTCTTTTACGTGCTAAGGTGTATCTAGAGAGTGGGATAGGTTTAATAACTACACTAACCCTAACACGTACCGTAACCCTAACCCCTACCCTAACCCTAACACGTACCCTAATCCTAACCCGTACCCTAAACCGAGCCCTGACCCTAACACTAACCCTAACCCTAACCCATGCACTACGCCGTACCCGAACCCCTCCCGAACCCTTAGCCTAAGCCCTACCCTAACCCTAACCCTAACCCTAACCCTAACCGTAAGCTACCCTTGACTGCTTCTGCCTCCAATACATTTCCTAAGCACTAGTGTTTTGAGGAACAGGTTAAAAAGAGAATCCTAATGAGATTTCTTTATAATGGGTGTGTTCCTTATCTTTTCCTAGTGTCTAAACTCTTCTCCATGGCTGGAACCGCAAATAATATTCCTTTACGTGCTAAGGGGTATCTAGATAGTGGGATAGGTTTAATAACTACCCTAACCCTAACGCGTATCCTAACCCTAACCCCTACCCTAACCCGAAAACGTACCCTAATCCTAACCCGTACCCTAAACCGAACCCTACCCCTGACACTAACCCTAACCCTAACCATAACCCATACCCTATACCGTACCCCAACCCCTCCCCGAACCTGTACCCTAAGCCGTACCCTAACCCTAACCCTAACCTTAAGCTACCCTTGACTGCTTCTGCCTCAAATAGATTTCCTACGCACTAGTGTTTTAAGGAACAGGTTAAAAAGAGAATCCTAATGTGATTTCTTTACAATGGGTGTGTTCCTTATCTTATCCTAGTGTCTAACCTCTTCTCCATGGCTGGAACCCCAAATAATATTCCTTTACGTGCTAAGCGGTATCTTGAGAGTGGGATAGGTGTAATAAATACCCTAACCCTAACGCGTACCCTAACCCTAAGCCCTACCCTAACCCTAACACGTACCCTAATCCTAACCCGTACCCTAAACCGAGCCCAAACCCTAACACTAACACTAACCCTAACCCATACCCTACGCCTTACCCGAACCGCTCCCCGAACCCGTACCCTAAGCCGTACCCTAACCCTAACCCTAACCCTAACACTAAGCTACCCTTGACTGCTTCTGCCTCCAATAGATTTCCTAAGCACTAGTGTTTTATGGAACTGGTTAAAAAGAGAATCCTAATGTGATTTCTTTATAATGGGTGTGTTCCTTATCTTATCATAGTGTGTAAACTCTTCTCCATGGCTGGACCCCCAATTAATATTCTTTAACGTGCTAAGGGGTATCTAGAGAGTGGGATAGGTTTAATAACTACCCTAACCCTAATGCGTACCATAACCCTGACCCCTACCTAACCCTAACACGTACCCTAATCCTAACCCGTACCCTAAACCGAGCCCTAACCCTAACACTAACCCTAACCCTAACCCTAACCCATACCCTACGCCCTACCCGAACCCCTCCCCGAACCCGTACCCTAAGCCATACCCTAACCCTCACCCTAACCCTAACCCTAACCCTAAGCTACCCTTGACTGCTTCTGCCTCCAATAGATTTCCTAAGCACTAGTGTTTTAAGGAACAGGTTAAAAAGAGAATCCTAATGTGATTTCTTTATAATGGGTGTGTTCCTTATGTTATCCTAGTGTCTAAACTCTTCTCCATGTATGGACCCCCAAATAATATTCCTTTACGTGCTAAGTGGTATCTAGAGAGTGGGATACGTTTAATAAATAACCTAACACTAACACGTACCCTATCCCTAACCCTACCCTAAATCTAACACGTACACTAAACCTAACCCGTAGCCTCAACCGAGCCCTAACCCTAACACTAACCCTAACCCGAACGCTAACCCATACCATACGCCGTACACGAACCGCTCCCTGAACCCGTACCCTAAGCCGTAACCTAACCCTAACCCTAACCCTAACCCTAACCCTAACCCTAAGCTACCCTTGACTGCTTCTGCCTCCAATAGATTTCCTACGCACTAGTGTTTTAAGGAACAGGTTAAAAAGAGAATCCTAATGTGATTTCTTTATAATGGGTGTGTTTCTTGTATTATCCTACTGTCTAAACTATTCTCCATAGCTGGACCCCCAAATAATATTCCTTTACGTGCTAAGGGGTATCTAGAGAGTGGGATAGGTTTAATAACTACCCTAACCCTAATGCGTACCCTAACCCTAACGCATACCCTAACACGAACACGTACCCTAATCCTAACCCGTACCCTAACCCTAGCCCTAACCCTAACCCTAACCCATACCCTACGGTGTACACGAACCCCTCTCCGAACCCGTAGCCTAAGCCGTACCCTAACCCTAACCCTAACCCTAAGCTACCCTTCACTGCTTCGGCCTCCAATAGATTTCCTAAGCACTAGTGTTTTAATGAACAGGTTAAAAAGAGAATCCTAATGTCATTTCTTTATAATGGGTGTGTTCCTTATATTATCCTAGTGTCTAAACTCTTCTCCATGGCTGGACCCCCAGATAATATTCCTTTAGGTGCTAGGGAGTATCTAGAGAGTGGGATAGTTTTAATAACTACCCTAATGCGTACCCTAATCCTAAAGCGTACCCTAACCCAAAAACGTACCCTAATCCTAACCCGTACCCTAAACCGAACCCTAACCCTGACACTAACCCTAACCCTAACCATAATCCATACCCTACGCCGTACCCGAACCGCTCCCCGAACCCGTACCCTATGCCGTACCCTAAACCTAACCCTAACCCTAACCCTAACCCTAACCCTAACCCTAACCCTAACCCTAAGCTACCCTTGACTGCTTCTGCCTGCAATAGATTTTGTAAGCACTAGTGTTTTAAGGAACAGGTTAAAAAGAGAATCCTAATGTGATTTCTTCATAATGGGTGTGTTCCTTATCTTTCCTAGTGTCTAAACTCTTTTCCATGGCTGGACCCTGAAATAATATTCCTTTACGTGTTAAGGGGTATCTAGAGAGTGGGATAGGTTTAATAACTACCCTAACCCTAACGTGTAACCTAACCCTAACCACTACCCTAACCCTAACACGTACCCTAATCCTAAACCGTACCCTAAACCGAGCCCTAACCCTAATACTAACCCTAACCCTATCCCTAACCCATACCCTATGCCGTACCCGAACCGCTCCCCGTACCCGTACCCTAGGCTGTACCCTAAACCTAACCCTAACCCTAACCCTAACCCTAAGCTATCCTTAAGTGCTTCTGCCTCCAATAGATTTCCTAATCACTAGTGTTTTAAGGAACAGGTTAAAAAGGGAATCCTAATGAGATTTCTTTATAATGGGTCTGTTCCTTATCTTACCCTAGAGTCTAAACTCTTCTCCATGGCTGGACCCCCAAATAATATTCTTTACATGCTAAGGAGTATCTAGGCAGTGGGATAGGTTTAATACTTACCCTAACCCTAACGCGTACCCTAACCCTAACCCCTGCCCTAACCCTAAAACCTACCCTAATCCTAACCCGTACCCTAAACCGAGCCCTAACCCTAACCCTAGCCCTAACCCATACCCTATGCCGTACCCGAACCCCTCACTAAAACCGTACCCTAGGCCATACCCTAAACCTAACCCTAACCCGTACTCTAATTCTAAGCTACCCTTGACTGCTTCTGCCTCCAATAGATTTCCTAAGCACTAGTGTTTTTAGGAACAGGTTAAAAAGAGAATCCTAATGAGATTTCTTTATAATGGGTCTGTTCCTTATCTTATCCTAGTGTCTAAACTCTTCTCCATGGCTGGAGCCCCAAATAATATTCCATTATGTGCTAAGGTGTATCTAGAGAGTGGGATAGTTTTAATAACTACCCTAACCCTAACGCGTACCCTAACCCTAAAGCATACCCTAACCCGAAAACGTACACTAATCCTAACCCGTACCCTAAACCGAACCCTAACCCTGACACTAACCCTAACCCTAACCATAACCCGTACCCTAGGCCGTACCCGAACCGCTCCCCGAACCCGTACCCTATGCCGTACCCTAAACCTAACCCTCACACTAACCCTAACCGTAACCCTAAGCTACCCTTGACTTCTTCTGCCTCCAGTAGATTCCCTAAGCACTAGTGTTTTAAGGAACAGGATAAAAAGAGAATCCTAATGTGATTTCTTTATAATGGGTGTGTTCCTTATCTTATCGTAGTCTGTAAACTCTTCTCCATGGATGGACAACCAAATAATATTCTTTTACGTGATAAGGGGTATCAAAAGAGTGGGATAGTTTTAATAACTACCCTAACCCTAACGTGTACCCTAACCCTAACCCCTACCCTAACCCTAACACGTACCCTAATGCTAACCCGTACCCTAAACCGAGCCCTAACCCTAACACTAACCATAACCCTAACCCTAAATCATACCCTTCGCCTTACCCGAACTGCTCCCCGAACCCGTACCCTAAGCAGTACCCTAAACCTAACCCTATCCCTAACCCTAACCCTAAGCTACCCTTGACTGCTTCTGCCTCCAATAGATTTCCTAAGCACTAGTGTTTTAATGAACAGGTTAAAAAGAGAATCCTAATGTGATTTGTTTATAATGGGTGTGTTCCTTATCTTATCCTTGTTTCTAAACTCTTCTCCATGGCTGGACCCCCATATAATATTCCTTTACGTGCTAAGGTGTATCTAGAGAGTGGGATAGGTTTAATAACTACCCTAACCCTAATGCTTACCCTAACCCCTACCCTAACCCTAACACGTACCCTAATCCTAACCCGTACCCTAAACCGAGCCCTAACCCTAACATTAACCCTAACCCGAACGCTAACCCATACCATACGCCGTACACGAACCGCTCCCTGAACCCGTACCCTAAGCCGTAACCTAACCCTAACCCTAACCCTAACCCTAAGCTACCCTTGACTGCTTCTGCCTCCAATAGATTTCCTACGCACTAGTGTTTTAAGGAACAGGTTAAAAAGAGAATCCTAATGTGATTTCTTTATAATGGGTGTGTTTCTTGTATTATCCTACTGTCTAAACTATTCTCCATAGCTGGAACCCCAAATAATATTCCTTTACGTGCTAAGGGGTATCTAGAGAGTGGAATAGGTTTAATAACTACCCTAACCCTAATGCGTACCCTAACTCGAACGCATACCCTAACACGAACACGTACCCTAATCCTAACCCGTACCCTAACCCTAGCCCTAACCCTAACCCTAACCCATACCCTACGGTGTACACGAACCCCTCTCCGAACCCGTAGCCTAAGCCGTACCCTAACCCTAACCCTAACCCTAAGCTACCCTTCACTGCTTCGGCCTCCAATAGATTTCCTAAGCACTAGTGTTTTAATGAACAGGTTAAAAAGAGAATCCTAATGTCATTTCTTTACAATGGGTGTGTTCCTTATCTTATCCTAGTGTCTAAACTCTTCTCCATGGCTGGACCCCCAGATAATATTCCTTTAGGTGCTAGGGAGTATCTAGAGAGTGGGATAGTTTTAATAACTACCCTAACCCTAACGCGTACCCTAATCCTAAAGCGTACCCTAACCCAAAAACGTACCCTAATCCTAACCCGTACCCTAAACCGAACCCTAACCCTGACACTAACCATAACCCTAACCCTAACCCATACCCTGCGCCGTACCTGAAACCCTACCCGAACCCCTACCCTAACCCTAACCCTAACCCTAACCCTAAGCTACCCTTGACTGCTTCTGCTTCCAATAGATTTCCTAAGCACTAGTGTTTTAAGGAACAGGTTAAAAAGAGAATCCTAATGTGATTTCTTTATAATGGGTGTGTTCTTTATCTTATCCTAGTGTCTAAACTCTTCTGCATGCCTGGACCACCAAATTATATTCCTTTGCGTGCTAAGGGGTATATAAAGAGTGGGATAGTTTTAATAACTAACTTAACCTTAATGCGTATCCTAACCCTAACCCCTACCCTAACCCTAACACGTACCCTAAACCTAACCCGTACCCTCAACCGAGCCCTAACCCTAAAACTAACCCTAACACTAACGCTAACCCGTACCCTACGCCGTCATCGAACTCCTACCCAAATCCGTACCCTAAGCCGTACCCAAACCCTAACCCTAACCCTAAACCAAACCCTAAGCTACCCTTGACTTCTTCTGCCTCCAGTAGATTTCCTATGCACTAGTGTTTTAAAGAACAGATTAAAAAGAAAATCCTAATGTGATTTCTTTATAATGGGTGTGTTCCTTATCTTATCCTAGTGTCTAAATTCTTCGCCATGGCTTGTCCCCAAATAATATTCCTTATGTGCTAAGGGGTATCTAGAGACTGGGATAGGTTTAATAACTACCCTAACCCTAACACGTACCCTAACCCTAACCCCTACCCTTACCCTAACACGTACCCTAATCCTAACCCGTACCCTAAACCAAGCCCTAACCCTAACACTAACCATAACCCTAACACTAACCCATACCCTACGCCGTACCCGAACATCTACCCGAACCCGTACCCTAAGCCGTACCCTAACCCTAACCGTAACACTAACCCTAAGCTACCCTTGAGTGCTTCTGCCTCCAATAGATTTCCTAAGCAGTAGTGTTTTAAGGAAGAGGTTAAAAATATAATCCTTATGTGATTTCTTTATAATGGGTGTGTTCCTAATCTTATCCTAGTGTCTAAACTCTTCTCCATAGCTTGTCCCCAAATAATATTCCTTACGTGCTAAGGGGAATCTAGAGAGTGGGATAGGTTTAATAACTACCCTAACCCTAATGCATACCCTAACCCTAACCCCTACCGTAACCCTAACACGTAACCTAATCCTAACCCGTACCCTAAACCTAGGACTAACCCTAACACTAACCATAACCCTAACCCTAACCCACACCCTACACCGTACCCGAACCCCTCCCCGAACCCGTATCCTAAGCCGTACCCTAAACCTAACCCTAACCCTAACCCTAACCCTAAGCTACCCTTGACTGCTTCTGCCTCCAATAGATTTACTATGCACTAGTGTTTTAAGGAATAGGTTAAAAAGAGATTCCTAATGTGATTTCCTTGTAATGGGTGTGTTCCTTATATTATGCTAGTGTATAAACTCTTTTCCATGGCTGGACCCCCAAATAATATTCCTTTACGTGCTAAGGTGTATGTAGAGTTTGGGATAGGTTTAATAACTACCATAACCCTAAAGCGTACCCTTAACCTAACCCCTACCCTAACCCTAACACGTACCCTAATCCTAACCCGTAGCCTCAACCGAGCCCTAACCCTAACCCTAACCCTAACCCTAACCCATACCCTACGCCATACCCGAACCCCTACCCGAACCCGTACCCTAAGCCGTACCCTAACCCTAACCCTAAACCTAAGCTACACTTGACTGCTTCTGCCTCCAATAGATTTCCTAAGCACTAGTGCTTTAAGGAACAGTTTAAGAAGAGAATCCTAATGTGATTTTTTTATAATGGGTGTGTTCCTTATCTTATCCTAGTGTCTAAACTCTTCTCCATGGCTGGACCCCCAAATAATATTCCTTTACGTGCTCAGGGTTATCTAGAGAGTGGGATAGGTTTAAAAACTAGCCTAAACCTAATGCGTACCCTAACCCTAACCCCTACCCTAACCCTAACACGTATCCTAATACTAACCGGTACCCTATACCGAGTCCTAACCCTAACACTAACCCTAACCCTAACCCTAACCCATACCCTACGCCGTCCTCGAACCCCTACCCGAACCCGTACCCTAAGCCGTACCCTAACCCTAACCGTAACCGTAACCCTAAGCTACCCTTGAGTGCTTCTGCCTCCAATAGATTTCCTAAGCACTAGTGTTTTAAGGGACAGGTTAAAAATAGAATACTTATGTGATTTCTTTATAATGGGTGTGTTCCTAGTCTTATCCTAGTGTCTAAACTCTTCTCCATGGCTTGTCCCCAAATAATATTCCTTACGTGTAAGGGGTATCTAGAGAGTGGGATAGGTTTAATAACTACCCTAACCCTAACGCATACCCTAACCCTAACCCTACCCTAACCCTAACACATAACCTAATCCTAACCCGTACCCGAAACCTAGTACTAACCCTAACACTAACCATAACCCTAACCCTAATCCACATCCTACACCGTACCCGAACCCCTCCCCGAACCCGTACCCTAAGCCGAACCCTAACCCTAACCCTAACCCTAAGCTACCCTTGACTGCTTGTGCCTCCAATAGATTTCCTAAACACTAGTGTTTTAAGGAATAGGTTAAAAAGAGATTCCTAATGTGATTTCTTTGTAATGGGTGTGTTCCTTTTATTATCCTAGTGTCTAAACTCATCTCCATGGCTGGACCCCCAAATAATATTCATTTACGTGCTAAGGGGTACCTAGAGAGTGGGATAGGTTTAATAAATAACCTAACCCTAACACGTACCTTAACCCTAACCCTTACCCTAACCCTAACACGTACCTTAATGCTAACCCGTACCCTAAACCGAGCCCTAAACCTAACACTAACCCTAACGCTAACTTTAACCCATACCCTACGCCGTACCCGAACCCGAACCATAAGCCGTACCCTAACCCTAACCCTAACCCTAAGTTACCCTTGACTGCTTCTGCCTCCAATAGATTTCCTAAGCACTAGTATTTTAAGGAACAGGTTAAAAAGAGAATCCTAATATGATTTCTTTATAATGGGTGTGTTCTTTATCTTATCCTAGTGTCTAAACTCTTCTCCATGCCTGGACCCCCAAATTATATTCCTTTACGTGCTAAGGGGTATATAGAGAGTGGGATAGGTTTAATAACTAACCTAACCTTAATGCGTATCCTAACCCTAACCCCTACCCTAACCCTAACCACTACCCTAACCCTAAAACGTACACTAATCCTAACCCGTACCCTAAACCGAGCCCTAACCCTAAAACTAACCCTAACCCTAACACTAACCGATACCCTACGCCGTCCTCGAAACCCTACCCAAATCCGTAACCTAAGCCGTACCCTAACCCTAACCCTAACCCTAAACCTAACCCTAAGCTACCCTTGACTTCTTCTGCCTCCAGTAGATTTCCTATGGACTACTGTGTTAAAGAACAGATTAAAAAGAAAATCCTAATGTGATTTCTTTATAATGGGTGTGTTCCTTATCTTATGCTATTGTCTAAACTCTTCTCCATGGCTTGTCCCCAAATAATATTCCTTATGTATTAAGGGGTATCTAGAGATTGGGATAGGTTTAATAACTACCCTAACCCTAACACGTACCCTAACCCTAACCCGTACCCTAACCTTAACAGATACCCTAATCCTAACCCGTACCCTAAACCAAGCCCTAACCCTAACACTAACCCTAACCCTAACACTAACCCATACCCTACGCAGTACCCGAACCCCTCCCCGAACCCGTACCCTAAGCCGTACCCTAACCCTAACCCTAACCCTAACCCCTACCCAAACCTAACACGTATCCTAATACTAACCCCTACCCTAAACCGAGTCCTAACCCTAACACTAACCCTAACCCTAACCCATACCCTACGCCGTACCCGAACCTCCCCCCGAAACCCGTACCCTAAGCCGTACCCTAACCCTAACCCTATCCCTATCCCTAACCCTAAACTACCCTTGACTGCTTCTGCCTCCAATAGATTTCCTAAACACTAGTGTTTTAAGGAACAGGTTAAAAAGAGAATCCTAATGTGATTTCTTTATAATGGGTGTGTTCCTTATCTTATTCTAGTGTGTAAACTCTTCTTCATGGCTGGACCCCAAATAATATTCCTTTACGTGCTAAGTGGTATCTAGAGAGTGGGATAGGTTTAATAAATACCCTAACCCTAAGTCGTACCCTAAACCTAACCCCTACCCTAACCCTAACGCATACCCTAATCTTAACCCGTACACTAAACTGACCCCTAACCCTAAAACTAACCCTAACCCTAACCCTAACCCTAACCCTAACCGAGCCCTAACCCTAAACCTCACCTTAACCCTAAACCATACCCAGCGCCGTACCCGAACCCGTACCCGAACCCGTACCCTAATCTGTACACTAACCTTAAAACAAACCCTAAGGTACCCCTGAAAGCTTCTGCCTGCTATAGATTTCCTAAGCACTAGTGTTTTAAGGAACAGATTAAAACGAGAATCCTAATGTGATTTCTTTATAATGGGTGTGTTCCTTATCTTATCCTAGAATCTAAAGTCTTCTCCATGGGGGAACCCCAAATAATATTCTTTTACATGCTAAGTGGTATCTAGAGAGTGGGATAGGTTTAATAAATACCCTAACCCTAACGCATACCCTAACCCTAACCCCTACCCTAACCCTAACACGTACCCTAATCCTAACCCGTAACCTAAACCGATTCCTAACCCTAAAACTAACCCTAACACTAAACCTAACCCATACCCTACGCCGTACCCGAACCCGTACGCGAACCCGTACCCTAAGCCGTACACTAACCCTAACCCTAACCCAAAGTCTAACCCTAACCCTTAGGTACCCTTGACTGCTTCTCCCTCCAATAGATTTCCTAAGCACTAGTGTTTTTTTTTAAAGGAATTCCTTTTATTTTTATTATTTATTTATTTAGTTAGTTTTGGCTGTGTTGGGTCTTCGTTTCTGTGCTAGGGCTTTCTCTAGTTGCGGCAAGCGGGGGCCACTCTTCATCGCGGTGCGCGGGCCTCTCACTATCGCTTCCTTTCGTTGCGGAGCACAGGCTCCAGACGCGCAGGCTCAGTAATTGTGGCTCACGGGCCTAGTTGCTCCGGGGCATGTGGGATCTTCCCAGACCAGGGCTCGAACGCGTGTCCCCTGCTTTGGCAGGCAGATTCTCAACCACTGCGCCACCAGGGAAGCCCAGCACTAGTGTTTTAAGAAACAGGTTATAAAGAGAATCCTAATATGATTTATTTATAATGGGTATGTTCCTTATCTTATCCTAGTGTCTAAACTATTCTCCATGGCTGGACCCCAAATAATATTCCTTTAGGTGCTAAGTGGTATCTAGAGAGTGGGATAGGTTTAATAAATACCCTAACCCTAAAGCGTACCCTAACCCTAACCCCTACCCTAAACCTAAGACGTACCCTAATCCTAACCCATACCCTAAACCGAACCCTAACCCTAAAACTCACCCTGACACTAACCCATACCCTATGCCGTACCCGAACCCGATCCCGAACCCACACCCTAAGCCATACCCTAATCCTAACCTGTTCCCTAACACTAACACGTAACCTAATCCTAACCCGTACCCTAAACCTAGGACTAACCCTAACACTAACCATAACCCTAACCCTAATCCACACCATACACCGTACCCGAACCCCTCCCCGAACCCGTACCGTAAGCCGTACCCTAACCCTAACCCTAACCCTCACCCTAAGCTACCCTTGACTGCTTGTGCCTCCAATAGATTTCCTAAACACTAGTGTTTTAAGGAATAGGTTAAAAAGAGATTCCTAATGTGATTTCTTTGTGATGGGTGTGTTCCTTATATTATCCTAGTGTCTAAACGCTTCTCCATGGATGGACCCCCAAATAATATTCATTTAGGTGCTAAGGGGTATGTAGAGAGAGGGATAGGTTTAATAAATAACCTAACCCTAACACGTACCCTAACCCTAACCACTACCCTAACCCTAACACGTACACTAAACCTAACCCGTACCCTCAACCGAGCCCTAACCCTAACACTAACCCTAACCCTAACCCTAAGCCATACCCTGCGCCGTACCCGAAACCCTACCCGAACCAGTACCCTAACCCTAACCCTAACCCTAAGCTACCCTTGACTGCTTCTGCCTCCAATAGTTTTCCTCTGCACTAGTGTTTTAAGGAATAGGTTAAAAAGAGATTCCTAATGTGATTTCTTTGTAATGGGTGTGTTCCTTATATTATCCTAGTGTCTAAACTCTTCTCCATGGCTGGACCCCCAAATAATATTCCTTTACGTGCTAAGGTGTATGTAGAGTTTGGGATAGGTTTAATAACTACCCTAAACCTAATGCGTACCATAAACCTAACCCCTACCATAAACATAACACGTACTCTAATCCTAACCTGTGCCATAAGCCGAGCCCTAAACCTAACACTAACCCTAACCCTAACCCTAACCCTAACCCTCCCCGAACCCGTGCCCTAAGCCTTACCCTAACCCTAACCCCAACCCTAACCCTAACCCTAACCCTAAGCTATCCTTGACTGCTTGTGCCTCCAAAAGATTTCCTAAGCACTAGTGTTTTAAGGAACAGGTTAAAAAGAGAATCCTAAGGTGATTTCTTTATAATGGGTGTGTTCCTTATCTTATCCTAGTGTCTAAACTCTTCTCCATGGCTAGACCCCCAAATAATATTCCTTTAGGTGCTAAGGGGTATCTAGAGAGTGGGATAGATTTAATAACTACCCTAACCCTAACGCGTACCCTATGGCGTACACGAACCACTCCCCGAACCCGTACCCTAAGCGGTACCCTAACCCTAACCCTAACACCTACCCTAACCCTAACACGTACCCTAATCCTAACCCGTACCCTAAACCGAGCCCTAACCCTAACCCTCAACCCTACCCTAACCCTAACACGTACCCTAATACTAACCCGTACCCTACACCGAGACCTAACCCTAACCATGACCCTAACCCTAACACGTACACTACGCCTTACTCGAACCCTACCCGAACCCGTAACCTAAGCCGTACCCTAACCCTAAGCTACCCTTGACTGCTTCTGCCTCCAATAGATTTCCTAAGCACTAGTGTTTTAAGGAACAGGTTAAAAAGAGAATCCTAATGTGATTTCTTTATAATGGGTGTGTTCCTTATCTTATCCTAGTGTCTAAACTCTTCTCCATGGCTGGACCCCCAAATAATATTCCTTTACGTGCTAAGGTGTATGTAGAGTTTCGGATAAGTTTAATAACTACCCTAACACTAACGCGTACCATAAACCTAACCCTTACCATAAACATAACACGTACTCTAATCCTAACCTGTGCCATAAGCCGAGCCCTAAACCTAACACTAACCCTAACCCTAACCCTAACCCTCCCCGAACCCGTGCCCTAAGCCTTACCCTAATCCTAAACCCAACCCTAACCCTAACCCTAACCCTAAGCTATCCTTGACTGCTTGTGCCTCCATTAGATTTCCTAAGCACTAGTGTTTTAAGGAACAGGTTAAAAAGAGAATCCTAATGAGATTTCTTTATAATGGGTGTGTTCCTTATCTTATCCTAGTGTCTAAACTCTTCTCCATGGCTAGACCCCCAAATAATATTCCTTTAGGTGCTAAGGGGTATCTAGAGAGTGGGATAGGTTTAATAACTACCCTAACCCTAACGCGTACCCTTTGGCGTACACGAACCCCTCTCCGAACCCGTACCCTAAGCCGTACCCTAACCCTAATCCTAACCCTAACCCTAACACCTACCCTAACCCTAACACGTACCCTAAGCCTTACCCTAACCCTAACCCTAACCCTAACACCTACCCTAACCCTAACACGTACCCTAATACTAACCCGTACCCTACACCGAGCCCTAACCCTAACCATGACCCTAACCCTAACCCGTACACTACGCATTACCCGAAAACCTCCCCGAACCCGTACCCTAAGCCGTACCCTAAACCTAACCCTAACCCTAACCCTAAGCTACCCTTGACTGCTTGTGCCTCCAATAGATTTCCTAAGCACTAGTGTTTTAAGGAACAGGTTAAAAAGAGAATCCTAATGTGATTTCTTTATAATGCGTGTGTTCTTTATCTTATCCTAGTGTCTAAACTCTTCTCCATGCCTGGACCCCCAAATTATATTCCTTTACGTGCTAAGGGGTATATAGAGAGTGGGATAGGTTTAATAACTAACCTAACCTTAATGCGTACCCTAACCCTAACCCCTACCCTAACACTAACACATACACTAATCTTAACCCGTACCCTAAACCGAGCCCTAAACCTAACACTGAACCTAACCCTAACCCTAACCCATACCCTACGCCGTAGCCGAACCCCTCCCCGAACCCGTACCCTAACCCTAACCCTAACCCTAACCCTAACCCTAACCCTAACCCTAAGCTACCCTTGACTGCTTCTGCCTCCAATAGATTTCCTAAGCACTAGTGTTTTAATGAACAGGTTAAAAAGAGAAGTCTAATGACATTTCTTTATAATGGGTGGGTTCCTTATCTTATCCTAGTGTCTAAACTCTTCTCCATGGCAGGACCCCCAAATAATATTCCTTTACGTGCTAAGGGGTATCTAGAGAGTGGGATAGGTTTAATAACTATCCTAACCTTAACGCGTATCCTAACCCTAACGCCTACCCTAACCCAAACACGTACCCTAATCCTAACACGTACCCTAAACCGAACCCTAACCCTTACACTAACCCTAACCCTAAGCATAACCCACACCCTACGCCGTATCCGAACCGCTCCCCGAACCCGTACCCTAAGCCGTACCCTAAACCTAACCCTAACCCTAAGCTACCCTTGACTGCTTCTGCCTCCATTAGATTTCCTAAGCACTAGTGTTTTAATGAACAGGTTAAAAAGAGAATCCTAATGTGATTTCTTTATAATGGGTGTGTTCCTTATCTTATCCTAGTGTCTAAACTCTTCTCCATGGATGGACCCCCATATAATATTCCTTTACGTGCTAAGCGGTATCTAGAGAGTGGGATAGGTTTAATAACGAGCCTAACCCTAACGCGAACCCTAACCCTAACCCCTATCCTAACCCTAACACGTTCCCTAAACCTAGCCCGTACCCTAAACCGAGCCCTAAACCTAACCCTAAACCTAACCCTAACCCTAACCCCCAAATAATATTCCTTTACGTGCTAAGGAGTATCAAGAGAGTGGGATAGGTTTAATAACTACGCTACCCCTAATGCGTACACTAACCCTAACATCTACCCTAACCCAAACACGTACCCTAATCCTAACCCGTACCCTAAACCGAGCCCTAACCCTAACCCTAACCCTAACCCTAAACCTAACACGTACCCTAAGCCTAAAGCGTACCCTAACCCGAAAACGTAAACTAATCCTAACCTGTACCCTAAACCGAAACCTAACCCAGACACTAACCCTACCCATAACCCATACCCTATGCCGTACCCGAACCGCTCCCCGAACCCGTAACCTAAGCCGTACCCTAACCCTAACCCTAACCCTAACCCTAAGCTATCCTTGACTGCTACTGCCTCCAATAGATTTCCTAAGCACTAGTGTTTTAAGGAACAGGTTAAAAAGAGAATCCTAATGTGATTTCTTTATAATGGGTGTGTTCCTTACCTTATCCTAGTGTGTAAACTCTTCTCCATGGATGGACCACTAAATAATATACTTTTACGTGCTAAGGGGTATTTAGAGAGTGGGATAGGTTTAATAGCTACCCTAACCCTAACGCGTACCCTAACCCTAACCCCTACCCTAACCCTAACACGTACCCTAATTCTAACCCATACTCTAATCCGAGCCCTAATCTTAACACTAACCCTAACCCTAACCCTAACCTTAACCCTAACCCTAACCCTACCCCTAACCCTAACCCTAATACGTACCCTAATCCTAACCCGTACCCTAAACCGAGCCCTAATCCTAACACTAACCCTAAACCTAACCCTAACCCATACCCTACGCTGTACCCGAACACTTTCCCAAAACCGTGTCCTATGCTGTACCCTAACCCTAACCCCAACACTAACCTTAACCCTAACCCTAAGCTACCCTTGACTTCTTCATCCTCCAATAGATTTCCTAAGCACTAGTGTTTTCAGGAGAAGGTTAAAAAGAGAATCCTAATGTGATTTCTTTATAATGAGTGTGTTCCTTATCTTATCCTAGTGTCTAAACTCTTCTCCATGGCTGGACCCCCAAATAACATTCCTTTACGTGCTAAGGGGTATCTAGAGAGTGGGATAGGTTTAATAACTACCCTAACACTAACACGTACCCTAATCCTAACCTGTACCCTAAACCGAGCCCTAACCCTAACACTAACCCTAACCCTAACCCATACCCTATGCTGTAACCGAACCTCTCCCCGAAACTGTACCCTACGCCGTACCCTAACCCTAACCCTAACCCTAACCCGTACCCTACGGCGTACACGAACTCCTCCCCGAAACCGTACCCTAAGCCGTACCCTAACCCTAACCCTAAGCTACCCTTGACTGCTTCTGCCTCCACCAGATTTCCTAAGCACTAGTGTTTTAAGGAACAGGTTAAAAAGAGAATCCTAATGTGATTTCTTTATAATGGGTGTGTTCCTTATCTTATCCTAGTGTCTAAAATCTTCTCCATGACTGGACCCCCAAATAATATTCCTTTACGTGCTAAGGGGTATCTAGAGAGTGGGATAGGTTTAATAACTATCCTAACCTTAACGCGTATCCTAACCCTAACGCCTACCCTAACCCAAACACGTACCCTAATCCTAACACGTACCCTAACACTAAACCTAACCCTAACCCTAAACCATACCCTACGCCATATCCGAAACGCTCTCGGAAGCCGTACTCTAAGCGGTACCCTAAACCTAACTCTAACCCTAACCCTAACCCTAACCCTAACCCATATCCTACGCCGTAGCCGAACCCCTCCCCGAACCCGTACCCTAACCCTAACCCTAAGCCTAACCCTAACCCTAACCCTAACCCTAAGCTACCCTTGACTGCTTCTGCCTCCAATAGATTTCCTAAGCACTAGTGTTTTAAGGAACAGGTTAAAAAGAGAAGTCTAATGAGATTTCTTTATAATGGGTGGGTTCCTTATCTTATCCTAGTGTCTAAACTCTTCTCCATGGCAGGACCCCCAAATAATATTCCTTTACGTGCTAAGGGGTATCTAGAGAGTTGGATAGGTTTAATAACTACCCTTACCCTAACGCGTACCCTAACCACCACCCTAACCCTAACACGTAACCTAATCCTAACCCGTACCCTAAACCGAACCCTAACCCTTACACTAACCTTAACCTAAGCATAACCCACACCCTACGCCGTATCCGAACCGCTCCCCGAACCCGTACCCTAAGCCGTACCCTAAACCTAACCCTAACCCTAAGCTACCCTTGACTGCTTCTGCCTCCATTAGATTTCCTAAGCACTAGTGTTTTAATGAACAGGTTAAAAAGAGAATCCTAATGTGATTTCTTTATAATGGGTGTGTTCCTTATCTTATCCTAGTGTCTAAACTCTTCTCCATGGATGGACCCCCATATAATATTCCTTTACGTGCTAAGCGGTATCTAGAGAGTGGGATAGGTTTAATAACGAGCCTAACCCTAACGCGAACCCTAACCCTAACCCCTACCCTAACCCTAACACGTTCCCTAACCCTAGCCCGTACCCTAAACCGAGCCCTAAACCTAACCCTAAACCTAACCCTAACCCTAACCCCCAAATAATATTCCTTTACGTGCTAAGGAGTATCAAGAGAGTGGGATAGGTTTAATAACTACGCTACCCCTAATGCGTACCCTAACCCTAACATCTACCCTAACCCAAACACGTACCCTAATCCTAACCCGTACCCTAAACCGAGCCCTAACCCTAACCCTAACCCTAACCCTAAACCTAACACGTACCCTAAGCCTAAAGCGTACCCTAACCCGAAAACGTAAACTAATCCTAACCTATACCCTAAACCGAAACCTAACCCAGACACTAACCCTACCCATAACCCATACCCTATGCCGTACCCAAACCGCTCCCCGAACCCGTAACCTAAGCCGTACCCTAACCCTAACCCTAACCCTAACCCTAAGCTATCCTTGACTGCTACTGCCTCCAATAGATTTCCTAAGCACTAGTGTTTTAAGGAACAGGTTAAAAAGAGAATCCTAATGTGATTTCTTTATAATGGGTGTGTTCCTTACCTTATCCTAGTGTGTAAACTCTTCTCCATGGATGGACCACTAAATAATATACTTTTACGTGCTAAGGGGTATTTAGAGAGTGGGATAGGTTTAATAGCTACCCTAACCCTAACGCGTACCCTAACCCTAACCCCTACCCTAACCCTAACACGTACCCTAATTCTAACCCATACTCTAATCCGAGCCCTAATCTTAACACTAACCCTAACCCTAACCCTAACCTTAACCCTAACCCTAACCCTACCCCTAACCCTAACCCTAATACGTACCCTAATCCTAACCCGTACCCTAAACCGAGCCCTAATCCTAACACTAACCCTAAACCTAACCCTAACCCATACCCTACGCTGTACCCGAACACTTTCCCAAAACCGTGTCCTATGCTGTACCCTAACCCTAACCCCAACACTAACCTTAACCCTAACCCTAAGCTACCCTTGACTTCTTCATCCTCCAATAGATTTCCTAAGCACTAGTGTTTTCAGGAGAAGGTTAAAAAGAGAATCCTAATGTGATTTCTTTATAATGAGTGTGTTCCTTATCTTATCCTAGTGTCTAAACTCTTCTCCATGGCTGGACCCCCAAATAACATTCCTTTACGTGCTAAGGGGTATCTAGAGAGTGGGATAGGTTTAATAACTACCCTAACACTAACACGTACCCTAATCCTAACCTGTACCCTAAACCGAGCCCTAACCCTAACACTAACCCTAACCCTAACCCATACCCTATGCTGTAACCGAACCTCTCCCCGAAACTGTACCCTACGCCGTACCCTAACCCTAACCCTAACCCTAACCCGTACCCTACGGCGTACACGAACTCCTCCCCGAAACCGTACCCTAAGCCGTACCCTAACCCTAACCCTAAGCTACCCTTGACTGCTTCTGCCTCCACCAGATTTCCTAAGCACTAGTGTTTTAAGGAACAGGTTAAAAAGAGAATCCTAATGTGATTTCTTTATAATGGGTGTGTTCCTTATCTTATCCTAGTGTCTAAAATCTTCTCCATGACTGGACCCCCAAATAATATTCCTTTACGTGCTAAGGGGTATCTAGAGAGTGGGATAGGTTTAATAACTATCCTAACCTTAACGCGTATCCTAACCCTAACGCCTACCCTAACCCAAACACGTACCCTAATCCTAACACGTACCCTAACACTAAACCTAACCCTAACCCTAAACCATACCCTACGCCATATCCGAAACGCTCTCGGAAGCCGTACTCTAAGCGGTACCCTAAACCTAACTCTAACCCTAACCCTAACCCTAACCCTAACCCATATCCTACGCCGTAGCCGAACCCCTCCCCGAACCCGTACCCTAACCCTAACCCTAAGCCTAACCCTAACCCTAACCCTAACCCTAAGCTACCCTTGACTGCTTCTGCCTCCAATAGATTTCCTAAGCACTAGTGTTTTAAGGAACAGGTTAAAAAGAGAAGTCTAATGAGATTTCTTTATAATGGGTGGGTTCCTTATCTTATCCTAGTGTCTAAACTCTTCTCCATGGCAGGACCCCCAAATAATATTCCTTTACGTGCTAAGGGGTATCTAGAGAGTTGGATAGGTTTAATAACTACCCTTACCCTAACGCGTACCCTAACCACCACCCTAACCCTAACACGTAACCTAATCCTAACCCGTACCCTAAACCGAACCCTAACCCTTACACTAACCTTAACCTAAGCATAACCCACACCCTACGCCGTATCCGAACCGCTCCCCGAACCCGTACCCTAAGCCGTACCCTAAACCTAACCCTAACCCTAAGCTACCCTTGACTGCTTCTGCCTCCATTAGATTTCCTAAGCACTAGTGTTTTAATGAACAGGTTAAAAAGAGAATCCTAATGTGATTTCTTTATAATGGGTGTGTTCCTTATCTTATCCTAGTGTCTAAACTCTTCTCCATGGATGGACCCCCATATAATATTCCTTTACGTGCTAAGCGGTATCTAGAGAGTGGGATAGGTTTAATAACGAGCCTAACCCTAACGCGAACCCTAACCCTAACCCCTACCCTAACCCTAACACGTTCCCTAACCCTAGCCCGTACCCTAAACCGAGCCCTAAACCTAACCCTAAACCTAACCCTAACCCTAACCCCCAAATAATATTCCTTTACGTGCTAAGGAGTATCAAGAGAGTGGGATAGGTTTAATAACTACGCTACCCCTAATGCGTACCCTAACCCTAACATCTACCCTAACCCAAACACGTACCCTAATCCTAACCCGTACCCTAAACCGAGCCCTAACCCTAACCCTAACCCTAACCCTAAACCTAACACGTACCCTAAGCCTAAAGCGTACCCTAACCCGAAAACGTAAACTAATCCTAACCTATACCCTAAACCGAAACCTAACCCAGACACTAACCCTACCCATAACCCATACCCTATGCCGTACCCAAACCGCTCCCCGAACCCGTAACCTAAGCCGTACCCTAACCCTAACCCTAACCCTAACCCTAAGCTATCCTTGACTGCTACTGCCTCCAATAGATTTCCTAAGCACTAGTGTTTTAAGGAACAGGTTAAAAAGAGAATCCTAATGTGATTTCTTTATAATGGGTGTGTTCCTTACCTTATCCTAGTGTGTAAACTCTTCTCCATGGATGGACCACTAAATAATATACTTTTACGTGCTAAGGGGTATTTAGAGAGTGGGATAGGTTTAATAGCTACCCTAACCCTAACGCGTACCCTAACCCTAACCCCTACCCTAACCCTAACACGTACCCTAATTCTAACCCATACTCTAATCCGAGCCCTAATCTTAACACTAACCCTAACCCTAACCCTAACCTTAACCCTAACCCTAACCCTACCCCTAACCCTAACCCTAATACGTACCCTAATCCTAACCCGTACCCTAAACCGAGCCCTAATCCTAACACTAACCCTAAACCTAACCCTAACCCATACCCTACGCTGTACCCGAACACTTTCCCAAAACCGTGTCCTATGCTGTACCCTAACCCTAACCCCAACACTAACCTTAACCCTAACCCTAAGCTACCCTTGACTTCTTCATCCTCCAATAGATTTCCTAAGCACTAGTGTTTTCAGGAGAAGGTTAAAAAGAGAATCCTAATGTGATTTCTTTATAATGAGTGTGTTCCTTATCTTATCCTAGTGTCTAAACTCTTCTCCATGGCTGGACCCCCAAATAACATTCCTTTACGTGCTAAGGGGTATCTAGAGAGTGGGATAGGTTTAATAACTACCCTAACACTAACACGTACCCTAATCCTAACCTGTACCCTAAACCGAGCCCTAACCCTAACACTAACCCTAACCCTAACCCATACCCTATGCTGTAACCGAACCTCTCCCCGAAACTGTACCCTACGCCGTACCCTAACCCTAACCCTAACCCTAACCCGTACCCTACGGCGTACACGAACTCCTCCCCGAAACCGTACCCTAAGCCGTACCCTAACCCTAACCCTAAGCTACCCTTGACTGCTTCTGCCTCCACCAGATTTCCTAAGCACTAGTGTTTTAAGGAACAGGTTAAAAAGAGAATCCTAATGTGATTTCTTTATAATGGGTGTGTTCCTTATCTTATCCTAGTGTCTAAAATCTTCTCCATGACTGGACCCCCAAATAATATTCCTTTACGTGCTAAGGGGTATCTAGAGAGTGGGATAGGTTTAATAACTATCCTAACCTTAACGCGTATCCTAACCCTAACGCCTACCCTAACCCAAACACGTACCCTAATCCTAACACGTACCCTAACACTAAACCTAACCCTAACCCTAAACCATACCCTACGCCATATCCGAAACGCTCTCGGAAGCCGTACTCTAAGCGGTACCCTAAACCTAACTCTAACCCTAACCCTAACCCTAACCCTAACCCATATCCTACGCCGTAGCCGAACCCCTCCCCGAACCCGTACCCTAACCCTAACCCTAAGCCTAACCCTAACCCTAACCCTAACCCTAAGCTACCCTTGACTGCTTCTGCCTCCAATAGATTTCCTAAGCACTAGGGTTTTAAGGAACAGGTTAAAAAGAGAAGTCTAATGAGATTTCTTTATAATGGGTGGGTTCCTTATCTTATCCTAGTGTCTAAACTCTTCTCCATGGCAGGACCCCCAAATAATATTCCTTTACGTGCTAAGGGGTATCTAGAGAGTTGGATAGGTTTAATAACTACCCTTACCCTAACGCGTACCCTAACCACCACCCTAACCCTAACACGTACCCTAATCCTAAACCGTACCCTAAACCGAAACCTAACCCTTACACTAACCCTAACCCTAAGCATAACCCACACCCTACGCCGTATCCGAACTGCTCCCCGAACCCGTACCCTAAGCCGTACCCTAACCCTAACCCTAACCCTAACCCTAACCCTAACCCTAAGCTACCCTTGACTGCTTCTGCCTCCAATAGATTTCCTAAGCACTAGTGTTTTAAGGAACAGGTTAAAAAGAGAATCCTAATGAGATTTCTTTATAATGGGTGTGTTCCTTATCTTATCCTAATGTCTAAACTCTTCTCCATGGCTTGACCCCCAAATAATATTCTTTACGTGCTAAGGGGTATCTAGAGGGTTGGATAGGTTTAATAACTACCCTAACCCTACCGCGTCCCCTAACCCTAACCCCTACCCTAACCCTAACACGTACTCTAATCCTAACCCGTACCCTAAACCGAGCCCTAACCCTACACTAACCCTAACCCTAACCCTAACCATAACCCATACCCTACGCCATACCCGAATCGCTCCCGAACCCGTACCCTAAGCCGTACCCTAACCCTAACCCTAAACCTAAAACTAACCCTAAGCTACCCTTGCCTGCTTCTGCCTCCAATAGATTTTCTAAGGACTAGTGTTTTAAGGAAGAGGTTAAAAAGAGTATCCTAATGTGATTTCTTTATAATGGGTGTGTTCCTTATCTTATCCTATTGTCTAAACTCTTCTCCATACTTGTCCCCAAATAATATTCCTTATGTGCTAAGGGGTATCTAGAGATTGGGATAGGTTTAATAACTACCCTAACCCTAACACGTACCCTAACCCTAACCCCTACCCTAACCCTAACAGGTACCCTAATCCTAACCCGTACCCTAAACCAAGCCCTAACCCTAACACTAACCCTAACCCTAACACTAACCCATACCCTACGCCGTACCCGAACCCCTACCCGATCCCGTACCCTATGCCGTACCCTAACCCTAAAAGTAACCGTAACCCTAAGCTACCCTTGAGTGCTTCTGCCTCCAATAGATTTCCTAAGCACTAGTGTTGTAAGGAACAGGTTAAAAATAGAATCCTTATATAATTTCTTTATAATGGGTGTGTTCCTAATCTTATCCTAGTGTCTAAACTCTTCTCCATGGCTTGTCCCCAAATAATATTCCTTACGTGTAAGGGGTATCTAGAGAGTGGGATAGGTTTAATAACTACCCTAACCCTAACGCATACCCTAATCCTAACGCTACCCTAACCCTAACACATAACCTAATCCTAACCCATACCCTAAACCTAGGACTAACCCTAACACTAACCATAACCCTAACCCTAATCCACACCCTACACCGTATCTGAACCCCTCCCCAACCCGTACCCTAAGCCGTACCCTAACCCTAACCCTAACCTTGACTGCTTCTGCCTCCAATAGTTTTCCTAAGCACTAGTGTTTTAAGGAAAAGTTTAAAAAGAGAATCCTAATGTGATTTCTTTATAATGGGTGTGTTCCTTATATTATCCTAGTGTCTAAATTATTCTCCATGGCTGGACCCCCAAATAATACTCCTTTACGTGCTAAGGAGTATCTAGAGAGTGGGATAGGTTTAATAACTACCCTAACCCTAACGCGTACCCTAACCCTAACCCCTACCCTAACCCTAACACGTATCCAAATACTAACGCATACCCTAAACCGAGTCCTAACCCTAACACTAACCCTAACTCTAACCCATACCCCACGCCGTACCCGAAACTCTCCCGGAACCCGTTCCCTAAGCCGTACCCTAACCCTAACCCTATCCCTATCCCTAACCCTAAACTGCCCTTGACTGCTTCTGCCTCCAATAGATTTCCTAAACACTAGTGTTTTAAGGAACAGGTTAAAAAGAGAATCCTAATGTGATTTCTTTATAATGGGTGTGTTCCTTATCTTATCCTAGTGGGTAAACTTTTCTTCATGGCTGGACCCCAAATAATATTCCTTTACGTGCTAAGTGGAATCTAGAGAGTGGGATAGGTTTAATAAATACCCTAACCCTAACTCGTACCTTAAACCTAACCCCTACCCTAACCCTAACGCATACCCTAATCCTAACCCGTACCCTAAACTGACCCCTAACCCTAAAACTAACCCTAACCCTAACCCTAACCCTAACCCTAACCGAGCCCTAACCCTAAACCTCACCCTAACCCTAAACCATACCCAACGCCGTACCCGAACCCGTACCCTAATCTGTACACTAACCTTAAAACAAACCCTAAGGTACCCCTGAAAGCTTCTGCCTGCTATAGATTTCCTAAGCACTAGTGTTTTAAGGAACAGATTAAAAAGAGAATCCTAATGTGATTTCTTTATAATGGATGTGTTCCTTATCTTATCCTAGTGTCTAAACTCTTCTCCATGGCTGGACCCCCAAATAATATTCCTTTACGTGCTAAGTGGTATCTAGAGAGTGGGATAGGTTTAATAACTACCCTAACCCTAACGCGTACCCTACGGCGTACACGAACCCCTCCCCGAACCCGTACCCTAAGCCGTACCCTAACCCTAACCCTAACCCTAACCCTAACACCTACCCTAACCCTAACACGTACCCTAATCCTAACCCGTACCCTAAACCGAGCCCTAACCCTAACCCCTACCCTAACTCTAACACATACCCTAATCCTAAAACGTACCCTACACCGAGCCCTAACCCTAACCATGACCCTAACCCTAAACCATACCCTACACCGTACCCGAACCCGTACACGAACCCGTACCCTAAGCCGTACACTAACCCTAACCCTAACCCAAACTCTAACCCTAACCCTTAGGTACCCTTGACTGCTTCTCCCTCCAATAGATTTCCTAAGCACTAGTGTTTTTTTTTTAAAGGAATTCCTTTTATTTTTATTATTTATTTATTTATTTAGTTTTGGCTGTGTTGGGTCTTCGTTTCTGTGCTAGGGCTTTCTCTAGTTGCGGCAAGCGGGGGCCACTCTTCATCGCGGTGCGCGGGCCTCTCACTATCGCTTCCTTTCGTTGCGGAGCACAGGCTCCAGACGCGCAGGCTCAGTAATTGTGGCTCACGGGCCTAGTTGCTCCGGGGCATGTGGGATCTTCCCAGACCAGGGCTCGAACGCGTGTCCCCTGCTTTGGCAGGCAGATTCTCAACCACTGCGCCACCAGGGAAGCCCAGCACTAGTGTTTTAAGAAACAGGTTATAAAGAGAATCCTAATATGATTTATTTATAATGGGTATGTTCCTTATCTTATCCTAGTGTCTAAACTATTCTCCATGGCTGGACTCCAAATAATATTCCTTTAGGTGCTAAGTGGTATCTAGAGAGTGGGATAGGTTTAATAAATAGCCTAACCCTAAAGCGTACCCTAACCCTAACCCCTACCCTAAACCTAAGACGTACCCTAATCCTAACCCATACCCTAAACCGAACCCTAACCCTAAAACTCACCCTGACACTAACCCATATCCTATGCCGAACCCGATCCCGAACCCACACCCTAAGCCATACCCTAATCCTAACCTGTTCCCTAACCCTAACACGTAACCTAATCCTAACCCGTACCCTAAACCTAGGACTAACCCTAACACTAACCATAACCTTAACCCTAATCCACACCATACACCGTACCCGAACCCCTCCCCGAACCCGTACCGTAAGCCGTACCCTAACCCTAACCTTAACCCTAACCCTAACCCTACCCCTAACCCTAACCCTTATACGTACCCTAATCCTAACCCGTACCCTAAACCGAGCCCTAATCCTAACACTAACCCTAAACCTAACCCTAACCCATACCCTACGCTGTACCCGAACACTTTCCCAAAACCGTGTCCTATGCTGTACCCTAACCCTAACCCCAACACTAACCTTAACCCTAACCCTAAGCTACCCTTGACTTCTTCATCCTCCAATAGATTTCCTAAGCACTAGTGTTTTCAGGAAAAGGTTAAAAAGAGAATCCTAATGTGATTTCTTTATAATGAGTGTGTTCCTTATCTTATCCTAGTGTCTAAACTCTTCTCCATGGCTGGACCCCCAAATAATACTCCTTTACGTGCTAAGGAGTATCTAGAGAGTGGGATAGGTTTAATAACTACCCTAACCCTAACGCGTACCCTAACCCTAACCCCTACCCTAACCCTAACACGTATCCAAATACTAACGCATACCCTAAACCGAGTCCTAACCCTAACACTAACCCTAACTCTAACCCATACCCCACGCCGTACCCGAAACTCTCCCGGAACCCGTTCCCTAAGCCGTACCCTAACCCTAACCCTATCCCTATCCCTAACCCTAAACTGCCCTTGACTGCTTCTGCCTCCAATAGATTTCCTAAACACTAGTGTTTTAAGGAACAGGTTAAAAAGAGAATCCTAATGTGATTTCTTTATAATGGGTGTGTTCCTTATCTTATCCTAGTGGGTAAACTTTTCTTCATGGCTGGACCCCAAATAATATTCCTTTACGTGCTAAGTGGAATCTAGAGAGTGGGATAGGTTTAATAAATACCCTAACCCTAACTCGTACCTTAAACCTAACCCCTACCCTAACCCTAACGCATACCCTAATCCTAACCCATACCCTAAACTGACCCCTAACCCTAAAACTAACCCTAACCCTAACCCTAACCCTAACCCTAACCGAGCCCTAACCCTAAACCTCACCCTAACCCTAAACCATACCCAACGCCGTACCCGAACCCGTACCCTAATCTGTACACTAACCTTAAAACAAACCCTAAGGTACCCCTGAAAGCTTCTGCCTGCTATAGATTTCCTAAGCACTAGTGTTTTAAGGAACAGATTAAAAAGAGAATCCTAATGTGATTTCTTTATAATGGATGTGTTCCTTATCTTATCCTAGTGTCTAAACTCTTCTCCATGGCTGGACCCCCAAATAATATTCCTTTACGTGCTAAGTGGTATCTAGAGAGTGGGATAGGTTTAATAACTACCCTAACCCTAACGCGTACCCTACGGCGTACACGAACCCCTCCCCGAACCCGTACCCTAAGCCGTACCCTAACCCTAACCCTAACCCTAACCCTAACACCTACCCTAACCCTAACACGTACCCTAATCCTAACCCGTACCCTAAACCGAGCCCTAACCCTAACCCCTACCCTAACTCTAACACATACCCTAATCCTAAAACGTACCCTACACCGAGCCCTAACCCTAACCATGACCCTAACCCTAAACCATACCCTACACCGTACCCGAACCCGTACACGAACCCGTACCCTAAGCCGTACACTAACCCTAACCCTAACCCAAACTCTAACCCTAACCCTTAGG
The DNA here is from genome assembly GCF_949987535.1 of Balaenoptera acutorostrata. Classification (NCBI taxonomy): domain Eukaryota; kingdom Metazoa; phylum Chordata; class Mammalia; order Artiodactyla; family Balaenopteridae; genus Balaenoptera; species Balaenoptera acutorostrata. Next base: position 138,559,815 of record NC_080064.1, read on the forward strand.
TACCCTTGACTGCTTCTCCCTCCAATAGATTTCCTAAGCACTAGTGTTTTTTTTTTAAAGGAATTCCTTTTATTTTTATTATTTATTTATTTATTTAGTTTTGGCTGTGTTGGGTCTTCGTTTCTGTGCTAGGGCTTTCTCTAGTTGCGGCAAGCGGGGGCCACTCTTCATCGCGGTGCGCGGGCCTCTCACTATCGCTTCCTTTCGTTGCGGAGCACAGGCTCCAGACGCGCAGGCTCAGTAATTGTGGCTCACGGGCCTAGTTGCTCCGGGGCATGTGGGATCTTCCCAGACCAGGGCTCGAACGCGTGTCCCCTGCTTTGGCAGGCAGATTCTCAACCACTGCGCCACCAGGGAAGCCCAGCACTAGTGTTTTAAGAAACAGGTTATAAAGAGAATCCTAATATGATTTATTTATAATGGGTATGTTCCTTATCTTATCCTAGTGTCTAAACTATTCTCCATGGCTGGACTCCAAATAATATTCCTTTAGGTGCTAAGTGGTATCTAGAGAGTGGGATAGGTTTAATAAATAGCCTAACCCTAAAGCGTACCCTAACCCTAACCCCTACCCTAAACCTAAGACGTACCCTAATCCTAACCCATACCCTAAACCGAACCCTAACCCTAAAACTCACCCTGACACTAACCCATATCCTATGCCGAACCCGATCCCGAACCCACACCCTAAGCCATACCCTAATCCTAACCTGTTCCCTAACCCTAACACGTAACCTAATCCTAACCCGTACCCTAAACCTAGGACTAACCCTAACACTAACCATAACCTTAACCCTAATCCACACCATACACCGTACCCGAACCCCTCCCCGAACCCGTACCGTAAGCCGTACCCTAACCCTAACCTTAACCCTAACCCTAACCCTACCCCTAACCCTAACCCTTATACGTACCCTAATCCTAACCCGTACCCTAAACCGAGCCCTAATCCTAACACTAACCCTAAACCTAACCCTAACCCATACCCTACGCTGTACCCGAACACTTTCCCAAAACCGTGTCCTATGCTGTACCCTAACCCTAACCCCAACACTAACCTTAACCCTAACCCTAAGCTACCCTTGACTTCTTCATCCTCCAATAGATTTCCTAAGCACTAGTGTTTTCAGGAAAAGGTTAAAAAGAGAATCCTAATGTGATTTCTTTATAATGAGTGTGTTCCTTATCTTATCCTAGTGTCTAAACTCTTCTCCATGGCTGGACCCCCAAATAACATTCCTTTACGTGCTAAGGGGTATCTAGAGAGTGGGATAGGTTTAATAACTACCCTAACACTAACACGTACCCTAATCCTAACCTGTACCCTAAACCGAGCCCTAACCCTAACACTAACCCTAACCCTAACCCATACCCTATGCTGTAACCGAACCTCTCCCCGAAACTGTACCCTACGCCGTACCCTAACCCTAACCCTAACCCTAACCCGTACCCTACGGCGTACACGAACTCCTCCCCGAAACCGTACCCTAAGCCGTACCCTAACCCTAACCCTAAGCTACCCTTGACTGCTTCTGCCTCCACCAGATTTCCTAAGCACTAGTGTTTTAAGGAACAGGTTAAAAAGAGAATCCTAATGTGATTTCTTTATAATGGGTGTGTTCCTTATCTTATCCTAGTGTCTAAAATCTTCTCCATGACTGGACCCCCAAATAATATTCCTTTACGTGCTAAGGGGTATCTAGAGAGTGGGATAGGTTTAATAACTATCCTAACCTTAACGCGTATCCTAACCCTAACGCCTACCCTAACCCAAACACGTACCCTAATCCTAACACGTACCCTAACACTAAACCTAACCCTAACCCTAAACCATACCCTACGCCATATCCGAAACGCTCTCCGAAGCCGTACTCTAAGCGGTACCCTAAACCTAACTCTAACCCTAACCCTAACCCTAACCCATATTCTACGCCGTAGCCGAACCCCTCCCCGAACCCGTACCCTAACCCTATCCCTAACCCTAACCCTAACCCTAACCCTAACCCTAAGCTACCCTTGACTGCTTCTGCCTCCAATAGATTTCCTAAGCACTAGTGTTTTAAGGAACAGGTTAAAAAGAGAAGTCTAATGAGATTTCTTTATAATGGGTGGGTTCCTTATCTTATCCTAGTGTCTAAACTCTTCTCCATGGCAGGACCCCCAAATAATATTCCTTTACGTGCTAAGGGGTATCTAGAGAGTTGGATAGGTTTAATAACTACCCTTACCCTAACGCGTACCCTAACCACCACCCTAACCCTAACACGTACCCTAATCCTAACCCGTACCCTAAACCGAACCCTAACCCTTACACTAACCCTAACCCTAAGCATAACCCACACCCTACGCCGTATCCGAACCGCTCCCCGAACCCGTACCCTAAACCTAACCCTAACCCTAAGCTACCCTTGACTGCTTCTGCCTCCATTAGATTTCCTAAGCACTAGTGTTTTAATGAACAGGTTAAAAAGAGAATCCTAATGTGATTTCTTTATAATGGGTGTGTTCCTTATCTTATCCTAGTGTCTAAACTCTTCTCCATGGATGGACCCACAAATAATATTCCTTTACGTGCTATGCGGTATCTAGAGAGTGGGATAGGTTTAATAACTACCCTAACCCTAATGCATATCCTAACCCTAAACCCTACCCTAATCCTAACACGTACCCTAATCCTAAACCGTAACCTAAACCGAGCCCTAACACTAACCCTAACCCTAACCCTAACCCTAACCCATACCCTACACCGTACCCGAACCCCTCCCCGAAACCATACCCTAGGCCGTACCCTAACCCTAACCCTAACCCTAACCCTAACCATAACCCTAAGCTATCCTTGACTGATTCTGCCTCCAATAGATTTCCTAATCACTCGTGTTTTAAGGAACAGGTTAAAAAGAGAATTCTAATGAGATTTCTTTATAATGGGTCTGTTCCTTATCTTATCCTACTGTCTAAACTCTTCTCCATGGCTGGACCCCCGAATAATATTCCTATAGGTGCTAAGGGATATCTAGAGAGTAGAATAGGTTTAATAACTACCCTAACCCTAACGCGTACCCTATGCGTAAAGCATACCCTAACCCTAACACGTACTCTAATCCTAACCCGTACCCTAAACCGAGCCCTAACCCTAACACTAACCCTAACCCTAACCCTAACCATAACCCATACCCTACGCCATACCCGAATCGCTCCCTAACCCGTACCCTAAGCCGTACCCTAACCCTAACCCTAAACCTAAAACTAACCCTAAGCTACCCTTGCCTGCTTCTGCCTCCAATAGTTTTTCTAAGGACTAGTGTTTTAAGGAAGAGGTTAAAAAGAGAATCCTAATGTGATTTCTTTATAATGGGTGTGTTCCTTATCTTATCCTATTGTCTAAACTCTTCTCCATACTTGTCCCCAAATAATATTCCTTATGTGCTAAGGGGTATCTAGAGATTGGGATAGGTTTAATAACTACCCTAACCCTAACACGTACCCTAACCCTAACCCCTACCCTAACCCTAACAGATACCCTAATCCTAACCCGTACCCTAAACCAAGCCCTAACCCTAACACTAACCCTAACCCTAACACTAACCCATACCCTACGCTGTACCCGAACCCCTACCCGATCCCGTACCCTATGCCGTACCCTAACCCTAAAAGTAACCGTAACCCTAAGCTACCCTTGAGTGCTTCTGCTTCCAATAGATTTCCTAAGCACTAGTGTTGTAAGGAACAGGTTAAAAATAGAATCCTTATATAATTTCTTTATAATGGGTGTGTTCCTAATCTTATCCTAGTGTCTAAACTCTTCTCCATGGCTTGTCCCCAAATAATATTCCTTACGTGTAAGGGGTATCTAGAGAGTGGGATAGGTTTAATAACTACCCTAACCCTAACGCATACCCTAATCCTAACGCTACCCTAACCCTAACACGTAACCTAATCCTAACCCATACCCTAAACCTAGGACTAACCCTAACACTAACCATAACCCTAACCCTTATCCACACCCTACACCGTATCTGAACCCCTCCCCAACCCGTACCCTAAGCCGTACCCTAACCCTAACCCTAACCCTTGACTGCTTCTGCCTCCAATAGTTTTCCTAAGCACTAGTGTTTTAAGGAAAAGTTTAAAAAGAGAATCCTAATGTGATTTCTTTATAATGGGTGTGTTCCTTATATTATCCTAGTGTCTAAATTATTCTCCATGGCTGGACCCCCAAATAATACTCCTTTACGTGCTAAGGAGTATCTAGAGAGTGGGATAGGTTTAATAACTACCCTAACCCTAACGCGTACCCTAACCCTAACCCCTACCCTAACCCTAACACGTATCCAAATACTAACGCATACCCTAAACCGAGTCCTAACCCTAACACTAACCCTAACTCTAACCCATACCCCACGCCGTACCCGAAACTCTCCCCGAACCCGTTCCCTAAGCCGTACCCTAACCCTAACCCTATCCGTATCCCTAACCCTAAACTGCCCTTGACTGCTTCTGCCTCCAATAGATTTCCTAAACACTAGTGTTTTAAGGAGCAGGTTAAAAAGAGAATCCTAATGTGATTTCTTTATAATGGGTGTGTTCCTTATCTTATCCTAGTGGGTAAACTTTTCTTCA